>NC_088246.1:16710000-16962500 GCF_036013445.1 Caloenas nicobarica
AGCAGCCACCGCAATTGGTTACCTTTGCAGTACCGGAGCACTGTCTCCATGGCGCATTTCCTGTCTGTGGCCCACCTGATTCGAGCTGATCCGGCTATTTTGTTTTCCACAGGCCACCAGCCTTGCCACAGGTACACTTCATGGTGATTGTCAACAAGGAACAGTGCTACACAGCCAAAAAAACCAACAAATCCATCACCAGCCACTTACTAGTTCTCAGAATCCCCTAAACAACCCATCTTGTATGCTTGTCAGCATCAGAACAGGACCATTTTGAAGCTTACCAATCCCTTTGGTTATTCAGCCAGCTGAACTCAGATTCTCCAATATAAACAAGGTATTTTTATAGCAAGCTTTTGGGATACATGTATGTTTGATTAGTTCTCAGCATCTTTATCACGGAAAAATTAGTGCTATTGCTAAATGATGTATAAGCATCACATGCACACATTTTTCAGTGATAAATCAAGTTAAAACTGATTAGTTCCTGAATCACTGCCCAACACAGGATACAATTATCTGTTTTCTTGTTACTTAATTATTGCAAAGCATATACCTGGCTGTGGGGCAGTGTAAAGATCCTCTTGCAAGAATGGCATGGAATTGATGACAGCAGGGTCTCTTGACGGGTAAACGTATTCAGTGGCTGAGAACTCTCCTGATGAACTACTGAGGCTGAACAGGCGGGGGGTGAAATTAAACTTTCCAGGATCTTTAAAGAACAAAAATCAAGAAGATTTGCAATAGAAAATGCCAGAGATTAATGTAAAAGTTAACAACAACAACAACAACAAAAATCATCTTTCAGAGTGACTGTAAATTCTCTGTTTTTTGAAAAATCAAGAAAGATGACCAAACGTCTTGGGGGACTAGCAACAGCTGTGAAGAACTTGATCTAAAAGGTTGGCTGCCATCAGCTTGAATCTGATCCTTGTGAGTTACTATCAGACATTTCATAACTGGCTGTTTTGCAGCTTATGTGAGGCTAGCCCATCTCAGACTTTACTTTTAACTGACAAATTTTCCACTTGGTAAATTAATTCCCCTGCTACCTTTGTTGGCAGTTTCAAAGCAAGGACTGGATAAGAATGTGTGCAGAACTGCCTCCTAAATCCCTTCAGAAGAAAAGCAAAATATGTTGGTAACAGCATTAACTGTTGCTCTGTGCTGCACGAATACAGAGGGCCTGCAGAAAGGGGAGAGAACAAAATGAAACACGCGGTTTTCCAGCACTTTCCTTCTAGAACAGTATTACTTAACTCAGTAGGATTTTTGGAAGCACCTGAAGCGATCATCTCAACTACCAAGAAGTTCTTCAAAAGCTTTACATTAAATCTCACAGTGCCACAGACCAATAAAGTAAAATGCAAGTGCCAAATCCAGGAATGCAGGTCTACCTTGCAACATGCAATCATAGGCCTTTCGATCTCTCCTTCCTAATGCGTCCCAGAATCCCAAGGGCTCTGATCCTTCATCACATTCATGAATCGTCACCTTGCTGCTGCTGTGCAGCCCTGCCTCCAGCGGACATCTACAAAACACAAAGAAAGAGAGTGAACTCAGCTTTTCCGCCCCAAACACAGCTAACACAAACCTGCTGGCCACCTGCACTATTAGAACCCAAAAGCACCCTGTAAGCTTGTTGCACACTTCATATTGACATTGGCTTTTTGAAAATGATGACAAAAATTATCAATAAACAAGACATGGAATGTCAGCAACCATTCTCATGCCATTTCTGATCACATTCCCAGGTGGAGGAGATGCTCACACGAGGTCTCAGTAGGTGTTCTCACGGCCTGTTTTCGTAACTACTGCTGTCCCCATCGCATGCTTTCCCAAATTAATTTCCTTATTCACAAGACTTGATTCTAATTTTCCTATCAACTGGGGTTTAGTTTACTATTCTGATATTGAGCATCTCCCTCCAAACGCAAAAAGACTATTTTTTTGCAACCTTAATTAGTACTGTATGAAGAATAAGTGCATTTGACCTTCGGTGATTAAAGAACATGTGCCCCACTCCACTGAATCAACTACCCGTCATTCCTCCTTCTTACTAAGCATGCACATGCTGCAGTTGTACTCAGAGGACAGCTTTATTTATTTCAACTTCTCTTTGAGGCAGACTGTTTCAAGTAAATTGGTAGCCTGTATAAACATCTCCAAAATATAAGTCAGACACTCACTGTTCTTTTATTTTATTGGCTGCTGTTCTTCCTACATCCTTGGTGTGAGATTGTGCTTTGCAGCCATGCCACAGGTAGATAAGAGCTTTATTTATATTGAGGACAATCATGGATGTCCGGGAACGCAGGCTGCTGCAGTGACATGCTACTTCAAGTAAATTTCCTTCATTGGGAACTTCTCCTCGCACGCAATATAGCCTCCAGTCACCTGGAGCAGACAGGAACAGTGCAGCAGTATTATACAGTTACATGGGACTGAAAATTCAAGACCTCTGCTCTGGAACAGCTGTTCTCATACTGGATGAATTTCACACGTTGCATGCCTATATTGACAGAATAAACTGGCTAAGCATCAGGTTTGGCTAACACTACTCGAGAAATGCTGTTGCAGAAAAGATGCTTTCTGAAACCTTGCTACGAAGGTACAAGTATTAAGTGTTAAAGAGCTTAGAGCGGAAGAGTCAAGTTTCTGCTCTGTTTCATACAGGGAAAAAAGGAAAAAAAATACAGTAGTCCATCTATTCAGCTCCTCTTCCCCTGTGCACCTTAGGCACTGGAGGTCACATTCAGATGCAAACTGGAAAATGTCCAGACTACGCTTGCATTGAAATTCTCCTACCTCAACTGCAGCAATCAAGGAACATGTTGCAAAAAATAATGAATGGCTAACAAAAGCTTAGAGTTCTCCTTGGAGCACGAGGACTACTCATAAAAATCTTTTTTTTCCCAGACTATGTAGGAAATAACATATTTTAAACCAAATGGGCACTTTGCTTAATTAAAAAACAAGAACGATTAATATATGTATCAATACAATAAAGTTAGCTTGCTTGACGGTGACAAAATCCATTCTATGCTCAAAGAAGAAAGAAACTACCATGAAACACAGCATTGCAAAGCTGTCTCATGGGTTTCATGGCATTCACTTCCCTTTTCTACAGAGTATGGTAGTTGAGACTAAAGTCAAAGCCCTTCACAACAGGTAAAAAGGATCTTGGGGTAGAAGCTCTTAACTAACAGTAATTTACTTTGTGCATTTTCTTCTTCCTCTTCCCTTCTTCCAGCATGTACAATCATCCCTCCTTGGAAGCACTGCAGGAAGCATGGTGGTTCTTTCCCTTGGAGCACTTGTACCTGGAAATTGAAAGCACCACTCTTCATTGAAAAAATGAAGCAAGTATACAGACTCAGGAAAACTAGTCTCTATGGATTATTAAAAAATATATAGTTACAGCCACCCACGAAGATGGCTTTCCTTCTACTTTACAACTGCTGACTATTGTTTAAATTACCACATATATCAGCATGCAATGGGTTTCATATGTGACCTGCATATAAAAAGAAACCTCTAGCTGGAATTCAACAATCAAGAGTTTCAGAGGATATGGAATACCAAATAAACTTGAATTTCAATTAGTTTAAACTAACCATTATTTGAATCCTTTACAGGACTGGGCCATCTTGCCTGATGTTCTTTGAAACTATTATGGAGAAAAATTAGGAACGGAAGTGGGTTCAAAATTTGTTGTAAAAGTGGTTTACATAACAACATACACGTTTCTTTGTTCATTAAATGCTACATTTTGATTATGGAACCGATACAGCCAATTGCCAACTCAGCTATGTTGCACAAAATCCTATACTCTGGATCAAGCTTATTTATGTATCTCCCCTTTTTAAATTCCTGTCTTACTGGTCACGTTTATGCTGCTGTTAAAAAAACTAATTACAGCATCATCAAGGTACAGAAACCAACTTTAAACCTCCCATCTTGTATGATGGTAACAATCAAGAAAACCCCAGCTCTATCTAAAGACAAAGCAAGCTAGCCTCTCCTCTGAGCCTCAGGCTAGCTGAATCTGTGCTAGAATCTCTGCAAAACAAGGCAGTATAATATGTAATTACAGACTACACAGACTGAAAACTTCAAATGTATTTTCATGCCTTGGCCTGGCAGAAAGTGCTTCTCCTGTTCTCAGCACTATGAAGACAGTCCTGTTATCTGAACGTGTACTCGAAGTGAAGGCGCTAATTTGTTTAACTGTGCTTTACCTAATCCTGCAGGGACAGGAGACATTCTTCTTCAGACATTCTCAGAAATACCATCTTTAGAAGTGGGATTTGAGAATGACAACTTATAAAGGAGCTTATGTATCTCTTGAAGTTGAAATAAAGCCAAAAGTAATTCTGAGGTCTGGCCATTTGTACTGGCCAGAACACCTCTACAGAGAAGATGCATTTACCATTAGTGGCTACTTGGGCATGCAAGTCTTACCAGGTCTGCCACCCAGGTCTGCAGGAAGCTCACCTGTGCTCCTCTCTCTTCATCAAGTTCCACTGTCATCAGTGCTGATGTCCCTTTCTCACTCACTGTGGAGTGCCTTCCTTGCCAAAAGAAATACACACATTTCTCTTTCCCAACAGCCCTTACTTGTTGCTCTCCTTTTTGCCTGCTTCCAACTGCAAAACAAAAAGCACATGCTGAAGAAAGTACTCTGGCTATAGGTTTAAACAGCACATGGTTTAATCTCATCTGCCAGCTCAGCACTATCCCGTCCAGAACAGGAAAGATAAAATGTCCAATTGGAGGAACATTAGGTCTCCAAGCCAGTACGTCCCCATGCAAAGTTGGCGTTGTCTCATCAGGTGGATGTAAGCCCACAGATGCCTGTGCTGGCCAGAGAAAGAGGTGTAGAAAGAATTGGTACTATCTGGAGAAAAATAACTGACATCACTTGAGCCAATCTGCATGTGAAATGGTACGTCCAGTCATGTTACCAGATGAGTGCATTACGGCCCATTTTCCACATTACACACTGTTCTTTGGCAGCAGGAGAGTAGCTGGCTGCTGAGAGATACTGGAAACAGCAACAGTTGAGAAAGCTACAGGCATAAAAGAAAAATCTTTCTTGTTAAAGTGATATTAGAAAGGAAAACGACACCAAAGCAATATTTTGCAATTATAAAAAAAGTTAGGATTAGGTAGGTTTTTTTTATTTAGTTTTAAAAATTAACTCAGTATTTTACATTGGTCTGCAAAGTGGGTTAGCAGCAAATACTTTTTTTTTTTTTTTAAAGGATTGGTATTTAGTTGTTATGATAAGCAAATCATGTTTACAGCAAGTGAAGTTCAACAATACCACCAGTTATGGAATATTTTACACTTTCCAGTGAATACTGGATAAACAGATATGATTAAATCAAAGATTTTTAAAAAAACCCCAAGAGCTTTAAACCAGACTCTTAAAAAAAGTATTAAAATTTCTGCCTTGATTTCAGCAGTGCTGAGCAGCGTCCAGCTGAAGTACTTAGGAGAAAACATTCTGTTTCATTCAATCTGAGAATACTCAAACCACTAGTCACTTTTAAAAATTATGGTTTTCACCCTTATCTGTGCATTCAGCCCATAAAAGTACTGCCTCCTACATAAAAATTTATTCTGTTTTGGAAGGATGGAATATATTTTCATCCATTTGGATTAGGAGCCTGTTTACAGTTCAGTATTAGCATCACCCACTTCTCCCAAGACTTACAAGCCTTTGTATTTTTCTTGGATTTGCCAGTATCTGGACTCAACAATCCTGAATGAGACCTACCTACATTTTTTGGCTAAAAGCCTGAAGCTGTATAGCTGTTATACTGCTTTCCAACAGTTTGAATATTTTCCTATTTGGAACAATCATTTTTAGACTATTTCTATGTTACATACCACAAAAGCCACCTATTCTTAGTTTAGTGCCAGAAGGGAGAGTTCCAATGATCATACGGAGTTGACCGATTCTCAACATTTACCTGCTGCTCTCAGGCTCTTTGTCAGAACAGAACACTGCTAAAATTTTCCACTTGAGACTGAAACCCACAGTTTCCAGAAAGAGCAAAAAGGACAGCAGGGGCAACGAGCTGGCAAGGGCTTTTCCTGTCATTGTTACTGTTCTCCATTACTGAGCAAAGGCTTTCCTTATTGCTAAGCCTACGTCTTTTGCAAGACATTCAGACCACTGCACTTACTCCAGCTGACTAGCTATTTTGGTGTTAAGCTGTGGGCACAATAATGAGCTGTCCTGTGAACATGTACAACACCGTTGTTGGGTAAAAGCAGAGATGGACAGTATTACATTTGATGTATTAAAAATAACTACAGCTTTTTAAATGCTTTAAACAAAATAAAATAATAAGCTCTGCTTCTTAGTGGCCTAGGAAGGCTAAATTAGCATTTCTAACCCTGAAAACAGTTTCCCAACCAAGGAAGCCTAGGTCTGTATCTCACCAATAACAGCAGCCCTTTTTGCACTTCATATTTCAGCAGGATGAAATGGAATTGCTCACTAACCTGTAGTGCTCACCATGTACTTCCACTTCACCACATATGTGTCTCCCTCATGGAACTGCCCTATGCTTTGCTTCGGCAGTCTGCTATAATCGAATTCCAGGATGTGCCAGACATCCACAGATGCAGTGATAATTTCAAACTGCCTCCCATCTTCTCCTTCTACAAGTCCATAGCCCCGGCCAATATTCATTCCATCTAAGACTGTGCCTACAGTTGTTTGGGGCACAGCTACCATTAGCATGACGTCATATGGTTTAGAGTCAGCTCTGGATTCTTCCTGTCAAAAAACAGAGAAGAGGTTTCTTTGAGCATAGTTTTTTTTCTTCTTACCCCACGGTTCCAGTCAAACAGTTTGATTCCTGCATATTTCAGGACTTTAATATCTTGTCATCATTTGATGCCTTGTCAGAGCCGCCTTGGCAGTATTCATTGCGCTGCCTGGCACTAATATAAAGCAACTCCGTAGGCTGACTGTAGGTGGTGGTGTTCTGACCCCCAGGTCAAAGCCCGCAAAATAAAGTGCTCTGGATCCTTTAAAGCAAGCTTCCCTGGCTTCCAACCCAACTAGGTCATCTAGTTTGAAATACCTAGCATGCTTATTATATGCACCTTCTGGTGAAGGGATTCACTAGAACTTTTCTCGAGTTTCTTCAGCTCTGTCCAATCAAGAAATTTTTCTTTGAACAGTATGGTCTCGTTATGTTCTGTGAGTCTGCCAAACACAGCCCAGTCTGGACGTCCTTGTCCCTTTCTGTACAAGGGAACAAAAGAAATAAAATCAAACATATTAAACAAATTAAGTAAAGGCAAAAACCCTAAGTTTCTGCAATGAGACTAAACTCAAGTTTTGATACCTGGGTATGAGAGGATTGCACTCCCCTGGGTCCAGAGGATTTATGTCACAATTGGAGTAGTCAAAGGTGCCATTCCACAAGTGTTTTGCCAGCTGGAACGCCACTTTTCTTTGTGCTAAGGTAACTTCCTTTCCATGCCATACATACACTTCACTGCCAAAATCAAATACCAGCACCTAAAAAACAAACAAAAAAACCCAACCTACAATTAGGTTAGGTGGTACCCTGATCCTCCAGTTCCCTTGTGCTGCAAGCTGACAGTGCATTGAACACAAACTCCTCCAAATATCTGAGTTTCTGCAGTGACACTAACAACTAGCACTGCAATGCCCCTCTGTTCCACGCTGGTGAGACCCCACCTGCAGTGCTGCATCCAGCTCTGGAGCCCTCAGCACAGGAAAGGCATGGACCTGTTGGAGAGGGTCCAGAGAAGGCCAAAAAGATGATCAGAGAGCTGGAAGAGCTCTGCTGTGAGGACAGGCTGAGAGAGTTGCGGTTGTTCAGCCTGGAGAAGAGGACACTCCAGGGAGACCTTATGGTGGCCTCTCAGTACTTAAAAGGGGCCTACAAGGGATGGGGACAGACATTTTAGCAAGGTCTGTTACAACAGGACAAGGGGTAATGGTTTTAAACTAAGAGAGGGGAGATTCAGGCTAGGCATGAGGAATAAATACTGTCATAGGTTGCCCAGAGAGGTGGTGGATGCCCCATCCCTGGAGACATTCAAGGCCAGGCTGGACGGGACTCTGAGCAACCTGATCTGGTTGAAGATGCCCCTGCTCATTGCAGGGGGGTTGGACTAGATGACCTTTGAAGGTCCCTTCCAACCCAAACTATTCTGTGATTCTATGATAATGCAAGTAAGACCAGGGTAGTGGTCTGCGCTGTGACGTCTAATTGTTGAGGAAGACTGGAGGCATGTACAGAGAATGCTATGAGGTGTATCTTTAGGTGGCAGCTAAGTCACCAACAGATTAGAGAGCTCTTATTACTAAAACCTGATTCTGTTGCATGACTGCTGTCCAGTTACAACAGCTTTCACTGATGTTTAGACCTATGCTTCGTCCTGCAGCCTGGGAAGGCTGACAGAATATACAGCTTGGGTAACTGGCTCAGCAAACAGGCAGTAACTTGAATACTTTCAAGAAAAGGCATCATGTCTTTATTTTGGAAATCTGCTCTCATTCCTACTTAGATGGATGAAATGGTTGTTTAAAAGGAAAAAGTCTGCTAAGGATAGAAATAAAAATGCTTGAAAGGGAAAACAGGTTTTTATTTTGTTTTGTTTTTCCAAAGTGCTACCTGTTTTGCACTTCGTGACTTTGGAGTGAGCCATGGTTGACAAAAAGATGTATACTTCCTGAAATAGTATTTCACTTTAAAGATAACACGAGCTAGTTTCTTGAGACCTGCAGCATGCTCTAGACAGCCAAGTGTTCAGAAGCTTTTCAGAAACACAGAGGACCCAGTTTTCAGTGAGCCTCTCCAAGAGCATTTGCAGTTACTGAAAGTCGTTATCAGCTGTATGTTCCTGCACTTACCACAGGAGCAGTAAGTGGCACGATACCTCTTTTGGTTGCAGCAGGGTACATTTTGGCACCTTTCCCCAGTAGTCATCCTCAGGAATGAGTTTATCTTCTACAAGGCGGTAAATGCAATTTGTTTCTATTATTGCAGATTCATACATTTCATCTTCTTCAGGACTGCCAGCAGCTTAAGGAAAAGATTGTAAAAAAAATACAAATTTTTAACATCCACCTATCTTCACTAAAGAGAACTGACTCAACTATTTTAGTGTGATAAAACATCAGATACTGTAACTTTAAGAATGCTTACACTGGTAATTTGTCTGTCCACCAAGGAGTTTCCAGAAGTCTTTGGCTGCATGGGTATGGGTATTTATTCCTTCTTCTATAGTCTGTATATAAGAAGCTCTACAGCCAAGTTCCCTCTTTGTCTGAATTAAAGTTGCAAGTTCTGAAGCCTAAGAGATTAACAGTTAACTGAACAGATTATCTAAGCCTTTGGAATACTTCTGCATATCTTGTTCAGGGAGAAGGCAAAAGTAGATAGGATATAATAAAGAGCAGAAGAAATGGTTATTTGTTAATGCACTAAATAAACAGACACTAGAGAAAATGTTACAGAAATATATTCATTCATTTGCCTTAAGACTTGATCTTAATGAACATGGGAATAAAAAGGACATCCTGCTATTCAGGCTATTTTTTCTTTGAGTGCAAATCTGTTTCCTGAGGATATCCTCTTTTTTCTTGCAGCTTCACAACCTACACATTCTGATGTCAGCTTTCATTCAGTGCACAAGCTAAAACATATTTACAGGAATCCTGCATATCTACCTGTCACTGACTATCAGTTACATGTCACTTTTTGAGACAAGTGATGCTAAGGCTCAATCACAAAGAGATATATACTGCGACAGTTCTAAAAATAAATGGTAGCAGACCCAACTAGTACTAACCTTTGCTTTTTCTATGACATTTGCAAACTCTCCTACCCATAAGAAACAGAAATGTGGAGTTAACAACAGGAAACAGTCTCCGCTGTTCAGTGACGAGGCCCTTGGTTCAACTAATCTTGTTTGAACATGTCTTCTTCCTAAAGAGAAAACAAAGCTAATTATATTCTTCTGACTACTGCTATCAAATGCCAAGATCTAATTTGTTTTGAATGAAATACAAACAATCCCAGCACATGTAGCAAAATATATGGAAATAGACTGTTAAAGAAGAATTAAAAGACCACTACAGTGGAAAAAGGGTTTACTCACGGGAAACAAAAAAAAAGTTGCCTCCTATCAACTAATATTTCTATTATTTCCTGTTCTTGCTTTAACAACTTTATGTCCTTCTGGAAAAAAAATAAATTAAGTAAATGGCAGATAGCAGCCAAATTCCAGAATCCTTTACATTTGCTTAAGTGAAGCTATGGCACAGTTTCTGTTGACAGTAAAAAGTTTAAAGAATTTTACTTTGCCAAAAAAGTAACTATTATTTTGGAGAATCAGAAACCTTACTATGCACTGTAAGGGGAAGTGGAGCAAGAACACTGTTGTGTCACTTCCAAGCAATACTAAGCACTGGAAGAATGGGACAGTTCAAAAATTTCCACAGGAGATGGCCAGAATTCCTGAAAGATTCTGTTTTCTCCTTGGAAAACACAGAAGTGGCCACAATGCAAACCTATTTGTAAGGTTTTGCACTTATCATACAGTTCTCACTTATTCTTTCAGATTTTGGACATAAACCTTGAGCTCAAGATCTAGAACAAGTTAAGCATCCAACTGTGGTGGCAACTCCCATATGTTACAATCAGCCTGTTACATATAGAAAGTAAAAGCAGTTGCAGCATACCTTTAATTTGCAGCAGCATTAGCTTCTTGTATGGCACAGCGCTGTTGTTAGAGTTCTGCTCTGTTAGATTAACACTCCGCAGGCTAACGTTGCTGAAGTTCTCTTTGCTTGCCAAGCCAGCAAGTGCTACTTCTGAGAAATTTGAGTTTGTAGACACTTGTACATAAAAAGAAGTTGGAGAATAAAACACACACAAAAAAGGACAAAATTATTAAAAAGTGGTTGTTGCATTAAAAAAAAATATTTCCTCCCATTATTCTCAATTTTTCTCTTCCTCAAGGGCAATGGCCAAACCAGGCTCGACTCAGATTAACTGCTAGCCCAAAAGCTTTGTGGGTTTAGCAGTACCTAAGTTTCTAGATATCATCCAAGAGTAAACTGTCAGTGTTAGGATTATATTATTTGGCAAATATACGAACTTTGCTAGGAAACATGTCTTATCCATTGTTTTGTGAAGTACTATGTAGATCTTCAATGCCTAATAATTGATTAGAGATAAAATACAGCAGAGTATCCAGGACTAACTAACTGAAATTCCCTTCAAATTTGTCTCAGCCAGTGTGATGCAACAGCCATTTACGTTTTTGAGTCTTAGTCACATTTTACTGTAAACTTAAAGCCTAAATTCTTGACTACATTTGCTTATTTCTCAACCAAAGACAAAGCACTTTATGAATTTATAACTCAGGGAAATGCTTTTCCATCAAACGAGAACAAAGTATTACACATATAATCAGTGTTTCCATCAATACAGGCAATATTTAAAGATGATCTCTCTTTATTTGAATGTAATAAGGAAAACTTGTATCCAAAATGGTAAAAGTGGCTTGACAAACCTTTGAATAAAATTTACAATAATGTCTCTTGCTGTCCATTCGGATGTCAGGAGAAAGCAATGTCATGTCACAAGTAAAACACAAAGCTCTGCCACAGAGCACTGATCCTTTACGGAAATTAGTCTTTCCAAGTCAAGGAGGCTAATTCCAGCTTCTGAGAGAAAACTAGGATTCAAAACTGAGGCCAGTATACCTGAACAAAAGTTTATTTGTTCTTGCCAGCTCTCCCCCCCAGCATCACATAATGCTAGATCTACTTGCCTTGATCTCCTGTCCTCACCCTGCAGGCACAGTGGCACTCTCTCTCTCTGCACAAGATGACCGCTCTAAAAGTAAGTAATGAAACCTTAGGCGGCTGTAGGTAGCTTTCCCTGAGGATGTCATTATGGCCTTACATACAGATCTCCTAGACAGTCTACATTCAACCTTACAACTCAATCAATTTATTGCTTCTCAGAGAGTATGTTCCATTTCTTCAGTTGTGGTTTTTGTGTTGAGATTTTTTGTTTTGTTTTCAATTAAAATAGCAAGACAGTGTCTTGTGCAAGTCATCCTGTTAGCTTACTTTTTTCTACTTTCATTCGCTTCGACTCCATGAAGGCAACATTCAGTCTTTGTTCAGTATATTCATGAAGAATATCTTCTCTTGCTGCCAGCATTTTCAGGGGGTTTCTTGAGGACTGAACTCTGCGTGTAGGCCTAACTGCACGTTTGTGCTCTGCTACAGAAGATATTAGCCTGAAAGACAAGCAGTGTTTACAACCATCAGTTAATTTACTTAGTCAGAATCATCTAATGACAAGAGATTTGCTTTGATTTTGTGTGTGACACTTGTTAGGAAATCAGGATCAGTTCCTTGATTCAGGCAGAAGAGTGATTTCAGAGATGTGTAGAAGAAATGGACATGCCCAGTACTAAGATATCTACAAGATGACTTAAAGATGAACATTTTGACCACCGCCCCTATGTCTGCATTTAAAACAATGTAAAAAAACCCAAACCACAAAAACCAATTCTTACTTCGGTGCATAAGGATCAAAGATGGCATCAAAGTCCTCATCAAGGTCCAAAGGCACTGAGGAGGAAGGGAAATCCACATGGCGATAAAATTTGGAAAATGTTTCATCGTCATCCAGCTTCATCACCTCTTTCACAGATTTTCCTGTAACCGTCAGCACTGTCTCCTGCATCCCAGCAACTGCAGGAAAAAAACACCTCACCCAATAAATAATCATACTAGAGTTTCTAACTCTAGAAAAGGTAATACTGCTTCTTTGGTAGTTGTTGGGGTGTGTTTTTTGTAGAGTGTTTTCTTGTTTGTTTTGGGGTTTTTTTTGTTTGTTTGCTTGGTTTTAATGCATAGAATTTGAAAGAGAGATGGTAGAAAAATCTGTTGAAAAAGAATGATAAAAATGGAGTGTAATTGCTACTCATATGCAATAATCTTTATTACAAAATGGTTGGGAAATATGGCCAAATAAAAAGGCACTATCAAAAATTATTTGTTTTGGTAAGATGATATACGCATTTTATGGTCTTGTACATTCCATCTTTCCTCCAAACACATAATTCCTTCTTTTGAAAAGATCTACTAGAACTACTAGTGGAAGACTCACTATTTTGGACTCATGAGTATGGCACAATCATTATCCTATGCTAGTGTCTCCTCTGTTGAAATGTGAACATGTTTGTTTATGGTATTTGACACCCTATAAATTACAAAAGTATTTTTGTCTTACAAATGGAGGACAGACATACGAGATGGAAAAAACAGAGAACTCTAGACAGCTTCATAGGGAGCCAACATGCTACACGAGTTGCTACAGAGAGTAAGTTCTGAAAAAAGCATGAAGGTGAATGAATTGTGCTTGGAAGCACCTTAGTGTCCCATCTTGATTTTAACAAGATTAAACTAAATTTAAGCTTTTTCACTGTATATGGCAATGTTGTTCAGACTGGATGTGTGCTTTTAAGAAATTTTGCTCTCAAGAAGAATGTGTACATAGTGCTTAGAGAAGGAAGAAAGTTATTTTAGTGTTTGTGATTTATTTTATTGTGCATTAGTAATACAATAGCATAAGGCTTTTTTGTTGAAATTTAGCAAAGATTGAATCACAAAAATAAACTGTGTGTTCAGTAAGTGCAGTTTGAACACAGAAATATTCAGTTTCTGTTACCGGATATTGTAACTAAGAGGTACTTCAAGCGATTTACACAAGTTGGAGGGCAGATTCATTGGCACCTTTGGTCAATCTACCAACCTTTGTTATTCAGCCTTCCCAAGAACGACTCCAACTTGTCAAGCTTCATATCTGATTCCAATTGCATATCAGGCCTGGCTTCAATTTCTAAGAAAACCAGGAAGTAAAACTTGTTAATTGAAAGGAAGTGAAAAAAAGCCTGAACATGTTTCAGCCATTTTTATTCCTTACCTTCCAAGGGCTTTGTCACTGGAGTGGTAGACTTCTGCCGGTTACTGAACGGGGATGCTACTGGCGTTAGTGCACTTGGAGAAGCCAGGCCTGTGTCAGAACAGAGAACAAAGGAAATGCAGTCCTGTGTCAGCCCGTATTTCCAACAATGATGACGGGGAAGCCATTCAGGGAAAGCAGATGAGCCTGGCCACTTCCTAAAGTCCCTCGTACTTCCCCAACCGCCACAATCGCTGTATTAGGGATGGCAGAGTGTACTGCCCTGCCTGCTCCTTATATCAACAGCAGCCTCAGAAACTGTCCCATTCACAAGAACAAAGTATTGTTTCCGAGTGTCTGTAAGCAAGCTGACACAAGATACATACTTTCTCTTGAATACAGCCATTTTGCTTGTTTTCAAGTTAGCAGCTGTTCACTTGGTCTCAATTTTGGATTCCAGTTCTACCACAAGCCACATTTTAAAAACATGCAACTTTTCTGAAGGGACACTACCAAGATCTTGCTTGGCACCTTCACCATCACCACCACTCCCTCATCCCCCTTTTTAAATTTAAACCCCTCTCTATTAATATACATAGCAGGAGGCATCTGACCTGAGAATGCTGTCCCTGGATTAAGCTGTAATTCTTGGGTCATGTTGCATTTTTAAGAACAAGTGGAAATGGAAGTAGAAATGGAAGTCAGAGTCCCTGCCATATCAAGCACTACTCCCTCCTTTTGTTGTAGCCTCCTCCCTCGTTTTTAGTAACTATCGTAAATCAATTAATTCTGGACTCAGCAGATAAAATAAGGTGATTTTTGTTTAGTTCCTTTCATGTGAATCTAGGTTGCTCCAGTAAGAGAAATGGCACTCTATGGGTTTCGTGTGGTTTATTAGGTAGAAAAGCATTCTGAAACAACGATTTGCATCTATTACCTCTTGTTGCCTAGACTTTTAGTAAATAGGGAAACTGACATTTAAACTTTCCTCCAATATCTATTTTCCATTTAGCCATAGCTTAACTGGAAAGCCACATAAGTTTAAGCCTTTAGTTGTTTTGATGAGATTAAGCCGATACTGTGCTAGGAGAATTTATACTAACCACATTTCCACTACCTTTACTGCAAGTCTGAGCAAGTCATAATTGTCAAACACCAAGATAGATTTAGAATACAATTGAGTAGCTTTTCCACTAACTATTTTTTTCACTGTTGCCGAACAGACTCAAAATTACAGCAGGTTTTAAGTCAACCAGTAAAGCCTTCATCAAGACGTATCTGAGAGGACACAGCTATTAAGCAGCTCTCCCAGGACTTAATCCACAAGACCACATTGAGAACTGCTTCAGAAGTTAAAGAATCACCTTCCAATTAGGACTGAAAAATTTGCAGCCACAAGAAGCAATTAAGATACAGCATCTGTGCACGTGTATATAACAAAGATTTAATTCTGCATTGCTTTCTCATCATCTCTTAAATTAAAAACCTGATCTCTTAAATTAAGAACTCATCACGGTAATTTATTCTTTTAGGCAACAAAAATAGCACACATCCTAATAAAATCCCACTTGGGCTACTTTTATTGATGCCACTGTCACTGAATTACCTTGCTTCTCCAAAGGAATGATCACAGCACCTAAAGAGATCCTTTCAAGGTATTTTTCTTTTCCCATGAAGAAGAGCAAATGCTATCACCTTCTATTCCTTTTCAAAGACCAATCTATTCAGCAAAAAAAAAAAAAAAATCCCAAAAAGCAGTGTGGACAACTAGACACTTTTTCTTGGTGACCCTCCAAAATATGTTAGTCTTTAAACACTGACCACTAATGTTTCTAGCAGAAAAACAATGTAAGCAGCAGCTAAAATATGTTACTAACAGATGTAATTCCTAATACCATGCCTCTGTTTATCTGCCAACAGAATGTGGCTTGAATTGCAAGTAGATTTACTCCCTGTTGCAATACTGCCCTCACCCCACAGTGTTGGGGTTTTTTTGGTGTTGTAATTTAACTCAAGCTTCATTATTGTCATGTTTCATAACCAAGTCCTGGTAACAAAACAAAATTTAGTATTCATTAACCACAAGAGATCAGTTTAGGTGCCTTCTTCCCAAAGCTATCATCTTCCTGGGCGCACAGCATAAACAGCTATATTTCTACCATTCTACAGGTATTAATATTTCTACAGGCTTCTGAGAGTCCTGTCCAAGTCAGAAGAATGATTGCATCTGGAAACAGTGACTCAGTTTGAGAGATCTCAAAAAATGTGAAGATTGCTCCCTTGTCATTTCTACTCCTTGGTTCTAGGCAGAAGTCTGTTCAGTGATTTCTTCAGCCAAACACAACACTTCAAGTTGTTGTCCCAAACAGCATCCGTGAAAATAACATGTGTTTGCTAAATAATCCCAGTGATCTAGGAGTGGGGGAAGTGCCACCAATAGTAACAACTAAATTTCACAACTTTTCTCTGGACAGTGCTCTGCGTTTTCAAAGGAGGAATAAATAAGAAAGAATAATCCAACTGTGTCCTCTGGGTCATATAAAATGTAAAAATGAAATGACTGTTCAAGCAATTGACTACCACCAGTCAGACTGAATCCAGTAATAACTGGATGGCAGTGCAACTGTGCAGAACAAAATGGACCAATACCAATGGCCACAAAGAGCTAGATACTCAGTTGAAGATAAACAGTCCTCCTCTTGCTAAACATGGATACTGTTTCTGCATAGCTTTAGCTTGACTTTATTTTGACTAGACAGATAAGCGGTGGCTTATTTTTATTAGGATCATTTAATCACTGACCTTTTTTTACCATTCGGCCAGCTACGGTGAACTGCGTGGAGTCATTGGCTGCTCCTTTACCCTTGGACTTCCAGGCTTCTTCTCGAGCTGTAATTAGGTGTTTCCTTTCTTCAATGGTCATCTGACTCTCTTGGTTATCTACCATTCTCTGCTTTTTTGGGGAAAAAGAGAAAGAGATTTTTTAAAAAACGGGTAAACTGACCAGGATATAGCAAAGGACTAGCTGAACATTTCAACTGCTAGCTCGAAAGGGAAGAGAACAGGAGAACAAAAGGAAAGTCACAGAAAAAGCTTAGTGACCCTGACAAGCTTCATTGTCTTGCTGACCCATTATACTGTGAAGATAAGGTTTTGGTCTATGCTCTTTGCTCTTTTACTCAAACTACCAGCCCAGGCAAATGTCATCCCTCTGAGCAAAGCAAACAATTTACTCCGCAAATGATATAATTTTCCAGATCTCGTTCTTTTGAAGCATGACTTGCTACACTAGTGAGATTACTAAACTGACTTTCAGCAGATGTTTTCAAGGGTGCAAATCTGCAGGTGGCACAGGGAATAACAGCGAAGAAATGTAACTTCAGCTTGTGACTTCTGAATCACTCTCTTACAGTAACTCAATTCTACAAGCAGAGTTAGCAGCCTTATCTCTCCAGAGCCTGCTCATTTTAGTTCCTATGTCAGCTTGCTCTACTGAGTATTTTTCCAATGACTGTGACCAAACCCCTTTTTTATTTTTTTTTTTTTTTTTAAGGTCACTCTCAGCTTTCCTTGGTTGCTTTAGAGGGTAGCAGCCAACAGCTTGAGTGATTAGAAGCAGGTAGAAGCACTAAGTATCTTAGTGCCCTCCTAACACAAAGGATTGATGATGGTACATTAAATAGGAAAGAAACTGAATTTACGTGCTCCGCTGTAGCTAAGCCAGGCCAAAAAATACGGCTTCAATGCACTTATTTTAAAAAGTAGCAACATTTCAGGGATTATACTGCATAGAAATCAAGTATAAAAGTATTTTTAGTGCATGGGACTGTAAACTCTAAAATTACTTCCAAGTTGTGTGCCCTTTGGCATTTTTCTTCACAACCTAGCTGCTAGAACTGAAAAAAACGCATGAAAATCTAAAGCTTTATCACAGCCCTAGCTCATACAACCACAGAGGGGAAATAAAAAAGGACCCAAAAGCTTGCTAACATAAACACTATGCTCCATTTTAAAATAGAAGGAAGAGATATAAAGCCAGATATTCTTGTTTATTTATTTTCTTAAAATGCAACAGACTAAATAAATCAGTTACTTTATATAAAAACTCTTGTGACTGCAGAGGACACACCAAAATAGAGGTTCTGTAGCTTTCCGCATTTACCAGGAACAGTATCCATCAGTCAGAAGAGCAAAGCCAAGCCAAGAAGCGGCTTGAACAAGGACTAGGACACAAGAGCCCTTCACTGCTTCCTCTGGTTCTGGAAACCTTCCGCAGTAATGCTTGCTCCCAGTTTATTAGGAAAGATAGCTGGGCAGCTGGACACTATGAGTGCAAGTCATGATAATTGAGATAAAAACCTCAGATTTTTCCCTGGAACTCTGAAATGTTCAGTAGAAATAACAAGATGCAAGTCTATTTGATATTGCTTCCTCTTTTGCAAACGTCTGAATGCTTTAAATAAAAACACTGGAAGAAATTTCTGTTCGCCTCCCCCAGTCTCCACCCATTCCAACATCCGAAGCACAGGCACCTCTGGGATGAAGAACTGGTAGGAAAACAACAACAAAACATAACCAAACAAAACCCCAACCAACCAACAACCAAAAAACCACAAACCAAAACCAAACCAAAACAACAACAAAACCCCACACACCACAAACACACACACACACACACACACACACACAAAACCCCCACAAACAAAAACCACAGCAACATACTAAAGGAGTTCTTGATAGGAAATTAATATATACCTAATGAAACCACAAGTGAAATTTCATACACAAACTAAATACTTTTAACTGAGTGAGGATGCTGACTTTGATTACAATATGAGGGGAAGTGAGGGAGAGGCAGGATGAAGTAGAGTCATATGGATTATTTCATGTGTGTTATTTATAATTTTTTTAAGTAACAGGGGGCTTAACTTTGAATTTAGTCTCCAACAAATACTCAGAAGACCCAGAGTCTGCAGACCTACTGGAAATTCTGAAGACACAGACCTTGAATGCATTTGTTTTAATCACTGCACATGTAAATGGTAAGAAAAATCATGAGTAATTCTCGAGCCTCGTCAAAGGACAAAAGAGAGTAAGTAGTCGTCTAACGGTAGAAACAAACTTCCTTTTTTTTTTTTTTAATGGAAGATTTCAAGCTGCTCCATTGGGTAAATAATCCATGGAGTTCCTAAAAAAAATAAATCAGACTGGAGCAATTCCATATTAGATCGCTTCCTAATGCATGAAGATTTCCAAATGCATGAAGACTCCTACCTTCCTCTATTAATAAACAAATCAACTAAAAAAAAAAGATAAGTTGAATAGACACCAAACAACCCCTAACCCATTTAATTTGCTGTAATAGTCCTGGTGAAAACCAAAAGTATATGTGACGCTTAAAAGAAATAATAATTCGCTAAAGCTGGAAAACTAACACATGCCAATGCAATTGTCAAAAGAAATTTCAGAACGAATTCACTTGGCAATTGAGAGTTGCTTAGAAAGCCTTCACAATTGCCAATTAACAGCATTTATGGAGGAATGAGTTGGTCAAAGCACATTCTGGTTGGGAGAAAATATGGCAAGAAAGGTAAAATTTGACAAGCTTTTAAGTGCAAATTTTGTTTCCAACTAAAAAAAATATTAAGGTATGAAAGAAGAATAAATCTCAAATTTGTAACGATGATATTTTGATAAGGAGAGCTAAAAACCTCAATAAAAAGACAAAACAAGAATTATCGTAGTGTATCGGGAATAAATAAAAGCTTAAGAAGACAACAGCTCCAAGGCTATTTTTCCATTAAACAAAAAAGGCTGTTACATTCAATGAAATATCCTAAATTTTCCATGAAAAATACATCCATGTGTTCACCTCAGACAAAGGATAAATTCCTAAAAGGAAATTAAACAGAAAGAGGATCAGACTAATTGGCATCCAACAACATGAAATATCTGAAAAAGGAAATGCCCCAAACACAAGCAGTGATTTTTAAAAAAAGCCTTTGAAAATGGGAAAATGTGTAGGACTGATAAAAGCTCAGATGGGGACAATATTTAGAACAAGTAGAACTAAGGCATACAGGCACAGGTCATACAAGCTGTGTGTTGTTCCAGTCACTCATGGCAAGACAGCCGTAAGACAATCAATAAAAAAATCAAAGCAGAAGCGCATAATTAATGCCATTCCACATGGCATTATGGAAAACAGGTTTAATCAAAATGGCAAGTTTGATGAGATCAAGGATGATTAAATATGTTAACAGTTACCTGATTTCTTTCTTAATCACAGATGACATTGAGGTTTTTTTGAGCAGTATAAAAATATCTGTGCAGCTTACAGGCTGCAAACTAGTTAACTGACCAAAAAAATATTTCAAGAGAGAAAAGAACCATGCCGTGATCTGATTCATCCCAACTTTGAGCAAAATATTTTCATGCATGTGGAAAAAAAAGACACAGTTCAGCTGAGAAGATCCTCAGGATGACAACAACATACAGAAGAATGTTGAAGATAAGGAAGAAATAATCACATAGATGAGTAAGAAAAAATGTTATCAGAAAAATCTGGTAAACAAGGCTTCTAAGAAAAATGTTACTTGAAAAGGGAAAAAAGTGAAAACCAGCCAATTAGGAAGACAGAAAAAGAGGAGAAGAACATGGAACATAGGACATGTTCCCATGTCATGGAACAGTTGTTCTGAACGGATTACCTGTACTGCAATAACTTATCTGTTTCTAGCTTCTACACTTCTAATGCAGGATGCTGAAAATTTTGACAGGTTTCAGGAAAGGGATAAAATATTTTTTCAAGATTTGAAAAAAATCTACCTCATATTAAATGAGTACTTATTTTTACCAAAGAGAGGGTTAAGAGTTAAGTTTTACCCAGCAACAGTCATTACACATGAAAAATTACTTAATATTGCAGTGAATTTTCTGTATTTGACAGTTTAGAATAAAGACTATATTTTTCTAAAAGATGTGTTTTAAGTCTGAGAAGCAGTTACAGACTCAACGCAAGAAAAGTCAGAAACAGGGATTACTTTACTCCCAGTGCTTGGCTAGGTTGGATGATGATATTGGTCTTTTCTAGCACTGGAACATGTTTCTGAAGGGTATGCACAGCCACTCCATCGCTCCCGCAGCACCAGTTCATGCTACGGAAGGGCCCACATCGAGGCAATGCTCCATTTCATACCCCACAGTTTTCCAGTCCAAGCTCTGTCCCCATTTAGCTCACAAGAACGCAACTGAGAGTGGTCTGTTAGCATGATGGTTTGGTTTTTTTGGGTTTCATTTTTTAATGCAAGGAATAAGAGAATTCATGGCTTTCAACATTGAAGATCAAGACTGCCCCTACCTGGGGGAGTCCAAACCAAGAAACAACATAAAAAATGTATTTTTCAAAAGACGGATCTCTTTAAAACCAATGATATAAATTAAATAAAAGAAGAATCCATAACGTATCTATTTGCTTTTTAATACAAGTAACTTCTCTAGTTTGGGCTCCTAAGACAAAAAAACCACAAGAATCATCCAAAGTTGTACAAGTATGGAAAAGCTCATGCAATTGTTTTCGTCTGCAACTTTATATGGGTCTTGTTATAAGGAGAAAACTCAAATGCAAATACATGATTTTCTGTTCAAAAGTGGTTTGAGCAAAATAGAACATACTCAACTCCTGTTTGGTGCAAACAACAAAAGAATCGTTCCAGAAAAACAAACAAACAAATCTGTATGCACCCTGCCACTATGCTAGAAGGGAGCACCTTTCTAAGAGGGCAGGATGTAGCTCACCATGGTCAATAGAAAGACAAACACATTTTGGGTGTTCCCCTTTTACAACAGATGGGATGAACACCCCATTGAAGGACGTCCTCTCGCTACTGGAGGGATACTACATTATTAAGTTAGATTATATATTTACCTTCTAGATTATGGAGTTGTGAACTATGTCACAACAAAATGAATAGGTTTTCTGAAGTAAATAGTAATAAAGCTATATTAAATCCACAGCTTGCAGAAAAGAGGTAACACCAAAACATTTCAATTACTAGCCCCCAAGGAGTAAAAAATTTTTAATATCGATCCAGTAGCCTCTGCCATAACCATCATGCTTGTTCTAGCAGTGAGTATCTGCCCCTTGGATTCACTGCCATTACGCACGCTGGTGAGAATGCTTGCTCCCCACATGCGACATACACTGTATTTTATGTGGGAATGAAGAACCCAGTGGAGTCCTTGTAGTACTAGAAACAGATCTGAGACGGGAGGCAAGGGACAAGGAGGTGTAATAAAGCAGAATTAATTTGCATAGATCTATAGGGACTTTCCAGTGAACTCTCCTTGTTTTCTTCTGTTTTAATTCAGCTTGTTTCTTTGCCCGCTCCTGCCTTTGCTTTTTTTACCTCTGATCATGTGAAACAGGGACTGTTTGCTCAGATCCAGTATTCTACTTCTGCTTGAAGACAACTTTGTTATGTAGCTCTAGCTGAAGGAAGTTTATATTTCTAATTATCAAAGAATTCTTCATAAGTAAGCTTTACAAAGAGTTTATGATGGAGTTGCAGAGGTATGGACATGATTTAAGTACTTCACATGAAGCTTCTTCAACATTTACTGAAACCACAGAACTCTATTACAAGGAAACACAAAGTTAACTCTGTTGCCACAAGGTGCTTTGGGAATGTGCATCTTAGATGTGAATGTAATTTTCTGTCTTACTCCTCCCTCCAATAATGAAATAGAAAGTTATACAGCATTTCACCTTCCATCTCCAAGGATGACGTTCATCAGAAATCAGAGAGCTCGATTCTTTCAAACTAGTACTACAGACCTTAAAGGAAGAGAGAGAGAAGCAGGAAGATGGGACAGTCAGAGAATAGAAGCAGGATGTGCCAAGGCAAAAATCCTTTAGACGGGGACTAGGGAAAAGGACTACAGGAAAGTCACCTCTGAACAAAAGCAGCTTGTATTTTTACAGTCAATAAACTAGATGATTTTATGTCTTATACTGTATATGTGCATTACTTACAGAGAAGTCAGGGTTCACAGCATTTTATTCTAAAATAAATGCTATGCAGTTACATATTGCTCCTTTTATACACCCTTTTTAAGAACTTGAAAGTTTTCAGTGTTATAACAAATGCAATAATGCCTCCTTCATTCACTTTCTCATCTATATAGTCTAACAGAGAATGTTCAGAAAAGCAACCATAAGAGAAACACTAGCAAAATGTATATTGAAGAAGAATACACAGCATAGTAGCATAATACTGTGTTTCTTTAAAGCAGCATTTACTAAGCTGGTTAATCAGTTAAGAGGATTATTAATTTCCTATGTAAAAACAAACAAACAAAACCAAACCACAATAAAAACCAAAACCACCTGTCAAAATGTGCTTACTTGAAATTGTTGAGCATTTAAATTGTGCAGAATTTGCTCACCTGATTTATAGGTAGAAAAGGATGAAATTTATGGAGAGCGGGTGTAACGGGAGAGTAAGTAGAAGCATATACAGGTTCCTATGACAAGGACAGAAGCAAAGCAAAGGAATTAGAAAAGAACTGGACTATCAGAAATTGAGATGGGAGAAATAACTCATCTTCTCCTAACTTCTTAAAATGAAGTAAATCTGAATCTTTTAGTCTTCTAGAAATATTTTCCTTATTGGAAAGCCAGAGATCAAAAATGTTGTCATAATACAACAGCATGTTTACCAAAGCCATTCCATGCAGGAATTAAACAAGTTAGTAACAGCATCACTACAACTCAACACAGAACAAAACAGCACAGCCAGAAGATACACTTTTCACATCAAGCACCATTAAATTGATGAACCATGCCAACCACAATATGAATAATTCTGCTGCAAGTTTAATCAGACCCTACTAAACAAGCAGCCATCAATTTTCTGGATGAAGGGAAAGAACGCTTACTAAAGCTGGGATACTCAAAAGCCATCTGGAGGGAATTGCTAAGCCCTCAGCACTCTGCAAAGGTGAGCTCACCATTCTAAACAAAGCCTACAAATAAACCCTGCCTCAGAGCTGGGCTTACCCAAAGCTGATTAGACATGGCTTTATCATCTATAATTCTTCTTCCTTTCTATAGGTTAAAGCAAATGTGGAACATTGCACAGAATATGGGTAAACGCGGCTTGTTGGAATGGCTTGAAATGAAGCCTACTCATTAGTTTCGGCTTTGATTAGAACTGGATATGAGCACTTGGTGGATGCCGTGTTTGAAATGGATAAGACTATAACCACAGCAAGAGAGTAACATTTTGCCTAAAGGTCCCTTTTAAAGGGCTTACCCACTTCGAGATTTTTACACACTTCATCTCTGAGTAATTCTGAATTGACTGCTCAGCCCTAGCCCTTAACACCAGTGCTGAGCTGCAATTTGAACTTGCTATAAGAATTAAGGGCATTTCAAATGTAATTCACTGCTTCAATATGACTACAATGCAGCTGGTAATCACATTAATCAGGGACTCTGTTAAAAATGGCTGACCATAAAATAGGAACTTCCATTCCAGCAAATCTTGCTATTTTAATATTAAGGAAAGACTGTTAAATTAATGAATTTTTCTACCCATGAAAAAATCCAAACTGGAAGTCTTCCATCCAATCTAAGATGATGAATACAAATATACTAAATCCAAAATATTTTTCCCAAATAAAAGGTTTTTTTTTTTTTAAGTTAGACATTCCTCAGTGTACAGTTGTTCCCCTGACATTAGAGCTATTCTTTGAATTGTCCGAGTATGTTTTACCGTACACATAAAAAATTTAGGAAGTCTCACAGCTTCCAACAAATTTTCCCCCCATGTGCTGCAATCATCAAATCAGAGGCTGGATCTCCAAGTAAATCTCATCTTCCCTCCTCATCTGTATCTCTGAGCTAATTTCTTCTTCCCTTTTTTCCCCATTTGAGGTTGCTGTGTTAGCTTTTCCATTAATTTTATGGGGGTTTTTCGGTTTAGGTGTGTTTTTTGTGTTGGTTTGGTGTTTTGTTGGTGTGGGGTGGTTTTTTTTTTTCCCCTACAGTTTAGCCTACATATAAATGACAATAACACATTTGGAGAAATATCTCACCATGCAGAAGCATGTGAGAAATATCTCACTGTGCAGAAGCATTTTGACTAGAAGTGATCAAACAGCACTATTTAATGTAGCTATTTTATTAAAAGTATGAATCTTTCTTCTTTTGTTATTAGAAATCTAAATGTACTCTAATAGCTTCTATTTTATACAGCTATGCTTCAATAATCAAATCTCCAGAACAAGTTAGATAACCTTTTAAAAGAGACATACGCACAAAAGAAAACCTAAAAAGATGCCTGACTACATTAACAGGAGAGATGTACTGTAATGAAAAGCTTCAGGCATTATTTTGAACCAGCAGGCCATGACAGAAATTTACACACCCTTGCTGTCAATGCATGACTGCCATGTGTGCAAACTGTATTTTAACTAGCTCAAAACACAGGAATCAATACAATTCCTGCACTTTTACTGCAATCCAGCAAAAGAAAGCACTAAGATTCTTAAGTACATCATAATCTCAAAGCTTTTCTACAAACAGAGACTTCAGTGGCACACTGCTTCATGGTCCTTAAAGGATAATAGCCATAACGTTGATTAATTATCAGTAATAGTATTCCAGATCTAAGGGCAGCTAACATGGTGTGTTGGAAGCAGTGTGGTCAACTTAGTGAACCGTTACATTATTTATCTTGTATCACATAATGAACCAGCATCACAAATATCAATACAGTCCATGGAATTGTGTATCTAATAAGACTAACATTTTTTCTTATACATCCAAGATTTCACCCATTGACAGACATGCAAATCCTTTAATTTAGGCTTTAAATAGCCAAGAGCTAACATGAACCAACAGAGTGGGTGACCCAGTGTCACAGAAACCCCCACTGCTAGCATTGCCACTTCAAAGCTTGTACCTTTTAAGCACTTCATGCTCTCTTGCTTGCTTTAAAAGCCTAACTTGTGCTGTGCTGAGTGAAGTTGCTGCATATGGTAACACAGCAGGGAGGATACGGGTGCTGGGGAGCGAGAAGAGAGAACAAAGGTTTTGTCTCTGCCTAAATCTTGGCAACTGCTTTAAGCTTTTTCTCAACCCCATTGTCTTTAGCTAGAGCACATTTGTTATCTGACCTCAACAGCTGTCGTTTGGGAGACTAGTCTGTTAAAAACGTGACCACAATTTTGCTTTCTTCACTGAAACTACTTTTGCTTTAGGCCATCTTTCAAACTAGCAACTGGATTTTAGAGCAAGTCCACAGGGCAAAACCGAAACAAAACCCATAAACCAAACTGCTTCTTTCTCTGTCCACTTAACACACAACCATTGATGAGTCACATGTTCAGGCATGGATTTTTCCTCAATGATAAGAGATTGTGTAAGAACTCTTTACTTATAATATACTGATGGAACAGAAGACTTTGTTATTGTTTGCCTATACAGAAGACTTTGTTATTGTTTGCCTATACTAATTGATAGAATCAGCATCTTCACAACTAAATAATTGGATCCCAAAATTACTGTCCCCACTAGTAAAATTTATAACACAAATTTTATCTTCACTTGTCCTCTGTGAAAATAACTCCTTCAAAAATGAAAGACTTTTGAAATAGTCTATTTTACCTGACACTGTCATTTTCAAAATACTAGACTCAGAAGGGAAGCAAGTCTACTTTAATCCTGCAGTTTGAACCAGCAAATCTCCCAGTCATCCTCACTTTCTGTGCTTTGGTTCACATTGCAGAACGCACAGTCTTTCGGATGAAACTAAGCCCTGAAGCACGCTCCTGGATTCCCATGTACCGCCACGGTGGATAACGGCAGTCAGGCCACAGGAGCAGGCTAAATTTAGCCTGATGGAAAGCTTCACTGAAGCAAAACAAGTGAGTATGACATGGATAACAGGTCCTCATCAGTAATCATTCTGCTTTACAGACCCACCCCTGCTGGGCAACGTCATTTACTCATTTATAGACATAGCCAGAGTGTGCTAACAATGCAGACTTCCCTTTCCGCTACATCTTTCTACCGTTTACCACTCTATTCACTAACACTGACAAGACAGATAAAATCTTTGTCCAAATGGTTTTGGCTGTTTACAAACACCAAAGATCATGCAAGATGACTAAAAGCCAAATGGCTCATGAACGCTCTGGTACCTGCATTTCCTCAGTGTTTCTAGGATCCAAAATTACTGCTCAAAAAAAAGTATATGCACAGAGAAAACACAGCTTCAGGAACCTGAAATTTGTACGAGCTCACCCATACTAAAGAAAACACCTTAACAAAGTTTTAAGCCAATTTCACTGGGGGGAAAAAGGCTCAAATAATTATACCTGTAAATGTTCCAGAAGCCTAACAGGTCCACTTACTGGTTCATAATCTGCTGATGAAAAGACACTGTAATCAATATTATATGTCCCAAGACAGTGAGGACATTCTCATTTAAAGAGCTCTTATTTTGGGAGAATTGTTTGTTAAACAAACTTGACAACAAGAGGAATAGCAGGAGCTAGTAGCTAACATTAGGCATGCCTGTCTAGTTGGATGCATCTTCAAAAAGCTGAAGCATTTCAAGCAAGATTTTTTTTCCAAACAAGGATAGAGTTACCTTCTTCAACAGCTGCTCAACTTCTTGTATCTGTGCGCTACGGTCAGTAACAGACACTTTTGCATACTCCTGCTTTTTGCTGAGCCTGCTCTTCCAATCTTCTTCACCACTCTTCTTCAGCAATGCCAACCTAGAAGAAAAACCGTGCCAAGAGATAGCTTTAAACACTGTATTTCCCATTATCCTCAAAAGCTACCCTTACTGTATCACTAATGCTGCATTCAAGAGAATTTGAAATTAAGTTTTCTACCATTAACTATAGTTATTTACGTTCCATACACTTATACAAAGCTCACAAATGCCAAGCCTTTACTGAACATGTTGAATGGGAATCATCTGTCAAAACACAGACATCTAGATCTCAGACAGGCACTCCAGTTAATTTGTATAGTTGGTGGAAACTGCCAACATGGTCAAGGGTGACCAAGGTACAATGCAGATCAGATCATCCTAGAGTAGACATATAAATAGATTAATCACTATTTTTTTTCCTGCCTGTCTCTCAGTAAGGCACAGAGAGTGACTAGCTCAGCTATGGATGCTTATGCTCTAGATGTCCAAAGTTAATAAGACATATCCTACCTTTGGTCTTTATTGTACTCATAACAAAAAAAAAAAAATTCTTTAAAACTCAAGAAGAGGTCTGTTCAGTAGGCACCCACCAATTAGGTCGCATCAGGCACATCGAATGACAGCTCTGCACTTACTGCTTTCACTACAACTCCAGTGACTGAGTTTACTATCAGACTCCCAGCGATCACTTAGTATCTCCTTGCAGAGCTCAGGCATTGCTGTGACACAAATCGGTAGTACAAATGCACTAGTAACTTGGTGCTAACTATACTACAGTTGTGAAATCTATCTGCAAGATTCAACTTGTTTAAAGGATGACTTACATTTAAAATGTGGATTGCCATTAATCTCAGGTAAGTAGGATCTTTTAAAAGTGCTATTTCCTAATCCTGAGCAAAACTCTGAATATTGCACAAAGAGACTCTACATGGGTCTGGTGGGGACAGCATATAGATTTATTCTCCTAGAATTAGAACCTGTTTGTCCGCACAAACCCTGAGGTGATTAGTTTTGGGAGCAGGGGAGGTCAGTTAGGAATACGAGGGCTACACTGGCAAGATCTTCAACTTATCTTCCTCAGAAATTAGTATTTGTATGAATTTTCTAGCTTTCAGAAATCACTCTTAGTAATCCATAAAATGTATACCTGCTTGTGCAACTGTTTGCACTAAGTAATTTTTATTTTAGTTGAATTAAGTTTTACTACATAACTTTCTTTAATCCAGGTCATTTCAGTAAGGATTATACAAAACCCTTAACCCTGTTAATATTTGAACAGGTTCAGTCATTAAACTATTTTGACCACAGGATACAGAGATTCCTTCTTAGAGATATGATTACTGATACCCTCACAGCAAGTCTTGTCTTGAAACGCTGAGGAGAAGGAACAGGTAGGACTGAATAGATCTAGCCAGAAGCCAAGTATTAGGCAGCTGCTTCCTGCAAAAATCTGGGGGGTGCAACTATGCTGCTGACCTATTCAAGGATGACCAATTGGTCCTAAGGCAGTCATTTGAGAAAAACCGAGAATGCAGAAAACAGCAAATCCACAGAATACAATGGCAGTAAGAATATTAGTATTCAAGAAAGCAGTTATTTCCTCTCCTCCTGCCCAGGCAGGCAGCGCTGGCAGGCTTCACATTGCCTAGTTGCTTCATACCTCACAGCACGGGATGAGTAAGGGTGAGAAGGACTCACAATAAGGAGTTGAGGCCATGGTCATTGTTTCCAGAAAGTATACAAGATTTCACGGCCCAGAACTAATCCTCTGGAGTGCATCCATGCATGTGTGAAACTGTGGAGGAGACCAAGACGGGACTGAATTGCCACCACGCAGTTGAATAATCTTCAGTAGTTATGTTCTCTCAGGTCAGCTTTGCTTAGAAATGATCTGCGATAACTGAAGCTGCAAGGCACTTTGGTCAGCTTTGGCCTAAGATGGGTTTGTTTTTAAAAATGTCTATGGCTGCTCAGCATAGCAGGCAGAAAACCCTTTTTTTTTTCTTTTTCTTTTTTAACCTGACATTCCTGCAGGGTATTTGTGCTAGACCTTTGCCCCAAACAGCTTTGTTGATCAGGAAGAGAAAATCTATAATTCTGAGAATGCTTCTGTGCCTCTGGAGACTCTGTTTTCTCCTCTGTCGTAACAATGGATTCTAGCCCTCCACTCTTCACTTGTGTAAGTAACAAGACAACTCATTCCTACTGGGAACACACATTTGTCTGTTTTGAGCAACGAAATCACCACTTAAAGAGACCTGTATACCCTGTATGCCATTGAAAACTTCACTGCTGTGTACGACCTAAAGCCACGCATTTGCTTCGCATGATGGAAATGGCAACAAACTTGGACTGTCCTGACTCCGAACCTTTTTGTTCGAACGAAGATGTAAGCACTACTGAATTGGTTCACACAAGCAAGCCCACTAGCTCAGTAGCTTAACTCAAAGGAGACAGCAGTGGATTCTTTGAAAAGTCTGCAAAAATAAGGCAATTATTTGGTATAATCCTTGGATTTGTTTAAGGCTTGCTGCCTAGTAGTTTCATTGCATACCTCTAATTCTCCATTTTTGATAAATAATGAATAATCATTCATTATTCACTTTCACATACTGCTTCTGCCTCCATAAGTTCATTTTCCAACCTGAAAAAAATCTGTGTTACTCTTCTTGAAAGAAAAAAGCTTTTTATGTATCTGCCCATCTTTGACAGCTTGCTCCACGTCCTTCATTCACCTGCTACTGAGATAGAATATCTGCCATCAAGATACACAATGATCACCATCCCAGAGGTTTCAGGATGGGTTCAAAGCAAAATATTTCACAGCTGAAGGCAAAATGTTGGATTAATAATGAAGAGAAATTTAAAAAATAAATTTCAACAACGGCTTTGCCTAAACAACGAGCATTTTATGAAAGGTCTTGGAAAAAGTCCTGGCAAAAAATGTCAAAAATGACACATCTTTCTTCTGCAGCAATATTTCAGTATCTTAGCTGCTAGTGTTATCCTTGAGACAGATTAAACTGGACACAGGCTTGGCTTTCACAAGTACTCCACTGGCTGGCTACACTTGACCAGTTCATTTCAGCTAAATCATAAATCCTGGAGGTATATATGAAATAAGTAATAACAGAAAGGAAACCAACTGTTAAAGAGTGCATAAATTCACTATAGTGGGGACTAGTCTGCATAAGTCTTGCTCTGGTGTCCATACATAAAAAAAGGTTGAACATCAAGTTTAGGCTGGGCTCTTTCTGAGAAGGAAGGAATGATGGTAAGACCTCCACCAGAAATTAGTTATTGGTAGTTTTTTTAAATGGTAATCGTGGCATGCAGCTGACTTCTAACGTGGAGCTGATAGGGTGGCCTTCTAGCAACTTTGGTCTCCATAAATGCAAAAGGTAGGTACACGCAATTGATGCTCTATGTGAAGTCCTCCAAGACATTCCTCTTCCTGAAGGCAAGACAATTAAAAAAGGTTTCCACCACTTATATACAACACATCAGTGGATTGGCCCTGGCTGCCTGAAACAATGCACAGCCAAAACTACTCACAGATATGAGCCTCTGCTCCCTCTCACCTCCCAGCTGCGTGTTTGCAGAAGAAGAGAGGATACCCGTCTTTTCTTGCTTCAAAAATAATTATTTTCATTCTTCTGTATAATACAGGTAATTCTGAAAATGCCAGGTATGCACTCGCAAGGACAGTACTAGTTCAGTGAATTAAGTGTTTGTGGAAAATCACTTTCATCCTGACCAGCATGCATGCATCCTGCCCAAATATTATCACATCTGTGGAAAAGCTGTTCTTCCATAAGGTGAAAGAATGTCTGACACAGCCAGAAAAATGCACTGGGTGGAAGATGAAGTTAATGAATGAAAAAGGAAAGAAAAAAAATCCAAAGTGTAGTTGTTAATCTTCAGCAGAAACGTTCTTTGAGGTTTATGAATATTTGGCATCAGCTATAGCCAAGTAAAAGAAAATGACTGGTTGTAATTTTTTAATTCTGGGCCAAGAAGTAGACTATTGTATTTTGGAAAGCTAAAACAGTTTGGTACCAGCTCTGCCATTTACAGATGTTTGCAGAATCAGAATGTACAAATTCCTGACAAGACAGCAGGTATTTTCCTTTGTCAGTTTTGGGACTGACTGGACAGTCTTGGAGGCCTAACGAAAGCTGTTCCAGATTTTGAGTGCGACCGACAGTCATTAAAACCAGTTCCTCAAGAGATCAACTCAACTGAAACATTAAATTTAGGACCGAAACAGCTGCTAATACTTGGATCTTCCTTCCAACCTCTTTTTCCTCACCAGGATCATTTACCACCTATAAACCAGAAGTTACTTGTCTTAAACCTTATTTAACCAGACAGCTGACATATTTACAGAAGCGGGACGGGGGGCGATGAAGGTTGCTTTAAGGAAAACAACAACAATAAACTGAACAAGTAAATACATCCTTCAGAAGGGGGACTAAGACTGCACAGCTGTTGTAGCTGCCCCTGCACCCCATCTTTATGTTCAGGGAATAACAGGGAGTGGGGATGCTCTACAAATGAGGATGACTTACATATGTCTTAGAAATACATGAATTTAATAAGTACGCTTTGGAACCATGTTTAAAAAAAAAAAAAAAAGGTTTGGAGTTCCTAATATCACACCCATTTCACGAATTGTGGGAACACTTTACACAGTGGAAGTTTAATTGAGCAGCTATTTTATATATTGGTTCTGCTTTCACTGTAGAGAACTGAAGTAAAAATAGGCCCATTTGTCAACCCAGAGCAAATAATCGCAATTTTACTCACTGGACTGCTACCAGATCCTTTTACAGTTTGCATCTGAGTTCATACTCTTAAAGTTATAACTAAATTACAATGACTTTTACAAGTACTACAGCAGCTATTGCAGCTCTAGCTGTGAACTCCTGCTATCTGCACAAGTGCAGAACACTTAACATTTTGGTTCAGATCAGAATGATCTTGGGTTGGAAAAAATATTTCTAATACTGCCACAAACCTGTCCAACCCTTTTAAAATCCCTCCAGTAAGTTCTCAGAAGTCAAAATGGCAACCACGTATTTCTGAAGTAAAGAGGGAAAGAACACAGTCTATCCCTGACTCCCTGTAGTCGGTTCATTTGAAAGAGACTACTCCCATAGACCAACTAAAAACTAGCTATCAAAAAAAATATTCCCATTATGCCTGTTGTAATTGAAAGCAGAACCGGGGAATTGTATTGAGTATATCAGTATAAACGTAACTAGAAAAACTATTTTTACAACTTTTGTTTTCTGATCTACTTATTGGTTTTTCAGGTGGCTCTTTCAAAATCAGATTATCACGTTCACTTGAACAGTAATTCTCATTCACCACCATTTGCTTTAAAAGCATGTCAGGCAGATTAGCTGCATGTTTCTGCTGTTAGTTTTCAACATCTAATAAAGCCTAATAATCACTGCTTAGCTTTTTCAGAAACAGGTTTAAAACTTTTTACACCATCAGTCTAACAACTGTATTTATAGAGGTTTTTTTAAAAGTGAAATTAAAGTACCTTTCCTTAATTGACATTGTTTTGCTTGAATTATCATCCTCAGTTGTTTGTGCTTTGTTGTCTCCAATGGAAAACATCTCACAGGAATTCTTATAAAATTTGCCTTCCAATTGTTCGGAGAGGTCCTGCAGTCTACAGGATGCCACAGCTGCAGTTTGTGAAACTGTCCTCATTGCTGACGTGCTGATGAGTTCAGAAGTAGGTTCAGTGTGATCTGCCCATTGAAAAGAGAAGTGCTGAATTAGAGTTAACACTATTCTCAGACATATTTTACATTACTAATACTGAAGGAGCAAATTTTTTAACATTCAAATCACATGCCATCCCAACAGAGGAAAAAACTTCTGGCTGAGTTAGAGTACAAAGATTAATCAAGCAATATTATCTGCTGCTTAGACTGGCCATTTTTTACTGAAGTTCACATGTTCAATACCCAATTTTGAACTTGAGGCACAAACTGCTGCTCCTGTCATCACACACCAACAGGAAAACAAATGGACAGATGAAAGTGAGAAGGGAATAAACAGTAGGGGAAGAGAAACAGACAAAATTTAAATAAGAAATTAACTTATTTGTAAAGCAGTTTAATGCATAAGTAGCATACTAGGAGGACATTTAACAGCTTAATAAAGGTATTATTTTCTAGAAGGGTGTTGGGGAGGGGTTTTTGATTTTTTGTTTTGTGGGGTTTTTTGTTGGTGGGTTTTTTTGTTTTGTTTTGGTTTGGGTTTTTTTGGGGGGGGAGTGTTTTTTGGTTTTTGGGGTTTTTTTTCAAGCAGCAATTACACCACAGGAAAAACTGCCTTGATGAAAGATAAATGCACCATTACAGTTGTCTTTAAAAAAATATAAGCCATCTTCATTTTTCATTTTGAAATTTTACAATCACAACACTCTTCCGATACACAACTGCTTCTGTTTTATCCCACTCTATCTCCCCTGCAGTCACTGAGAGTTAATTGGATAGAATGGACACTGCTTTTGAGGAATACAGGCAGAACTATACCTTCCTCCCTACATCTGTTCAAAGACCATCAGATTCAAAATAAGTTAACTTCACAGGATGAAGACAAAAGTGCTTCTGCCATTACAGGGTAATGTGGTCCTGTACCCCATCACAGTAAACCAGAAAACTAATATATCATCCTTCTAAATTCAACAGAGTAGAAGGCTTTATGCAATGATCAAATTGACTGATTATTTCCAAAGCACTTCATTTAAAGATGGGTGAGTTCATCTATTAAGTTTGAATTATGCTGTGCATATACAAATCTAATTGCTCTGGGAATTACCTGACCACATTCAAGAGAAAATAAGAGCGGTTTTGCAAAATTAGTTATCTCAAAATTATCCACTACTAGCTGTATATGTACGTCTGTAGTTAATACATAACTCTATATGCACAAGAAGGCAACAATTAAGAGCAGACACTTGACCCAGAGAAGGAAGTTCAGCATTTTAGAGGCAGGGGCGAAAGAGGAAAGGATGAATCTTAGCTTCAACATATAATACCACTTCTTTGAGAGTTAAAAAAAATCTGAAAAAAATTGAGCCAATTTTAAAGGCTGAAAAAATGAACGAATAACAAAGAGAAAACTATGGTTGTAAAACTTAAGATTTCACAGCTATTTCTCTATCTTTAAGCTGTGTTAAAAAAAAGGAAAAATAACCAGCCTTGATAATGCTTGAAATGAATATTTTTAAAACTAGAGAAACACCTTTGTTTGCTGAACAAGACTACACCAAAAGCAAGTATACGCTGCACCTCTTTGCAAAATCTTGCTTTTCATAACACTTTCAAAATCCATCTTTTCTTCAAAGGACTGTGCTCCTTTGACTTCCCATTTCCCTTGCATGTGAGTATTGATTTCCTTCTGTTCAAGACGCTGAAAAAGCGCTTGTGAACTAAACAGGTCCACGCTGCCCTTCCTCCGGAAGCTGCACGTTGCCTCTTTATGGTAGTCTCCTGTTTTTTCAGGAACAGGATGTGCGGTTTCTTCCTCAAAGGAGCTGTACTTTGTAATTTCATTACCTTCATGTGCTAGAAACCTCTTTCTCTCTTCTTCATGCCTCTTTGATGTTCTGTTGCTTTCTAGTGCTTCCATTGAAGGCTGCCACTGTTCTGACTTCTGTGTGCGTTTTCCTGAAGAGTCTGACTTTTCAGCTGAAGAGTGGAATCTCAAATCGGCTCTAGCGACAGCATTCACGCTTCCATCACCAGCTGGCTTCATATGCAGGTCTCCAGCACGCAGCGGAGAAAGGGCAGATGCCATCGTTGAAACTGACGTTGCAACTGCAGCTGGCAGGGGAGTAATTTTTTCACTTTCACTTTGTACCTATGAACAAAAAAAAGAAGACTTAAAAGCTCTGAAATCATCAATTCCTGAAAAGTCTAGTCACATCAGTTCTTCGGAGGTGTGCTTCCATACGAATATAGTGCTCTGTAAGCGTAGATTAGAAACAGATGAGGGGAGCAACAACGCTCCCATAATTTGTCTGCAGATGGATTATTCCACCCAGGGAAGAAACAACTGCATGTGAACAGCAGCATCTTTAGTAAGAAAAGGTGTACGTGTAGCATGCAACATGACGTTGTGTCAGAGCTCCATGAAAAGTTCCATACTGATGTGGTACTGTGCAGCACTGGGGAAAGAAATCCGTTCAGGTTCCAGATGCTGGATGACATGCCATGTGCCCAGGCTAATCAACTCTGCATCTCAGCAGGGCTAATTAGCTTTGGCACAGCTCTGCCCTGATACGGTTTATGCAGCTGCCAGCTCTGGAGGTAGCTCAGCACCAGAAACTCTGCTCTGTGCTGTCCTGCACAGCGCGGACATTCCTGGTGCTTCTGCCACATAAATCACCTTCACACGAGACTGTCAGTCTCTGACTTTTTCAAATACTAACATTGGCTCTCATGTACATCTCTGAGCAAAGTATTTGAATCTAAGAGGCATATTAAAAACACACTCCAAGTTTGCTTTGCCTGCCTCTACAGTGGAAGAGTTATCTTTTCTATTCTTCTAACATAACAATTCTATGAAGTTTTCCTAGAGACAGTTAAGATGCAAAACTTTTCTGACATTCAGAGCTTGGCTTTGTCTTCCTCAAAGGAGACAAAAGCTATGAAAGAGACTGACAAACATGCCTTCATACACATCGCAAGAGGTTTTTTGTTTGGCTTTTTTTGTTGTTTTCTTAAACTGCAGGGTTAGTGAACAGCATGCAAAAGGAATAGACAAAATCACACCAGTAGGAGGAAATCAACTGAAAACTTTAAATGCACATGCAAATCCCATAAAGCATGGACAACACAGTCATTCATTAAACAAATAGAAAAGCAGAGAGCTAAGACTACTACGCTAGTTCAAAGATTCCAAAGAAAGATTAAGAAAATAGTTACCAGTTTACTCTTTTTCCATTGCATCTATCAGAATTAGAAAATTAGAGGAGATCAGCAAAGGGATTTCAGCTTTAATTACAAGATATTTACAACTATGTATTTTGGTAACGTAACCTGTAGTTATCTATTTTGATATCTTCCTTTTGTTTCTTCCTAGAAAAACTGTAACTGCATCTCAAAACATCCCAACACTCCAAATGAACAGTTTACTATAGAAAGGCTTTTTGAAAACACATTCCCATTGAACTTGGTTCAGAATCAACTCTGATTTCTTTTGCAAGGTTCAGAAAGAGATGACAAAATGTGTTTCCTCTGCATTTCCCCGCTTGAAGAGTAAATTTGTTCTGTAAAAGTCTGACAAACCAATGTGACTGTCACTGGCTTCTTCCCTATCTGCTTCAGCCCATTTCTGTGGGTCACCTTCCTGGTCCCCAAACAAGTTAGTGACACAACCATTAAAGAGGCCAGGCTGTCACAGTGGCTGGCATGCGGAAAATGAATAGAAAGAGGACTATGTAAAGTGTGGAAATCTTGCTGAAATAAATTTGCCAAATATTTACTACTACTTCATGCCTAAGCAAAGTAGGCATAAAGTACAATTATATATCTGCACAGTTTTGCACCAATATGGTTAGGGGAATCCTGCCTTCTCACTATTCTATTGTTATAATATGGAAAATGTATAATCATAAGTGAAGCATACAGAAATAGAAGGGTAGGAACTTTCTAACACTCAGATTGATACAAATCCCTAGAAATACAACATGTATAGCAGTTGTGCTTCACTGTGAAAGTGATTTCTTTTAAAGCTGTAATACTAAGGGACTGATGTTTCTGCTATTGCGACCATCAGCTCTGAAAGACCACTGCTGGCTCATTTTATGCTCAGACTTCACACAAAAGGCATTCCTTTGCAGTTCCAATTATATGAAGGATTCCAGAACAGGAAGCCCAATTCCACTGCACGTATTAAATAATTTCATTTTGATCATGGCTTTCTGAATTTAAAAAGTATCCTGCTTTAGGGAAAAAAAAAAAAAAAAAATCAATGCCCCCTCCTAGAGGAAAAGACAGAATATGTCCTGACTAAAAATGGAAATACATAGTGCTTTCAGGAAAGAGTCTGAAAGTTGCACATGACAAAGCTCCAAGATTCCCTGAAAATACATCTAAAGCACAATGATATATGTCACAGGTTTTACCCCTTTGGTCAGGAATTTACTTTTAGAAGACATGTAATATTCTACCGGAAAAGATAGACACTGTGAAAGGTACAGCATGCACCAGTCAGGAAGATGATATACTCTTGAATTACTCAAAAAAGAAAAACACACCAATGAAGTTGAACATTTTAGAGGATGTTGTTCCTCAATGTCAGAAGACGGCTTCCTGACAAGTTTTTTCCTGTGAATATGTCATGACCGCAGTGTGTAGCTCAGAGCAAAGAGAAGGCCAGCTGTTATGGCATCTTACTCTGAAGCTGTTTTCTCCAATAAAAAGAAACAAATGAAAAAGAGCTGAGATTGTACTTACCTGCTCAACTTCCCCAAGAGTGACTGGCTGAGTTTGGTAACGAGCATTCATTCTCCTGTGCCTAATATCTCCTCGACTCCTTGTGGAGATGGCCCTGGATACTGGTTGAGACAGTTTGTTAAACAAAGCCATTTTTTCTGCCAAACTTAAGGTGGAAGAATCTGGTTCATCGGACTGATCTTGCGCCATTGCCTCTTTGGCTGCTCTTATCTCCTCTTTTGCTAAAATTTTTTTGTGTGCTGATGCCTGCAAGCTGAAAAAAAGAGAACTGGAAATGAGTTTTGAAGGAGCCATTATGGAGTTTTAAAATCTCAACCTGATAGAAGCAGAACTGCATGTGAAGCACAATAGCCAATGTAATACAGCAGCTTAAGTGGTTATGCAGTGGTTCAACATTGGCATGACGAATTCTAATTCAACAGTTGAAGAATTAAAAAAAATTAAATTTTCATTCACAAATTCATTTGATTTGGACACAACACTTTTTTTTAAAAGGGGAACTCCAGACTGAAGAGAGACTTTTCAGACAAATCTCTTCACACAAAATACGGAGCTACGGAGAGACATTTAACACGCCTGCTGTAGAACAAACATGGGTCCTACAGTGCCATTTACATAAAATTCAATTTTATTAGCAATCATTTGTGTAGCAGAAATGGTAAAAACATTTTAAAGATGGATTTAAACTTCAAGTTAGTGTTGTTTTTAGGTTAGCATAAATTGTAATGCCTCTTATAATTTGAAGTGGAACAGAATTCAGACTGTCTTTTGTTTTGAGTTATCTGGAATAACTCAAGAACAACAAATAGTTTTGAAATATACTCCATTAATTTTGAAGATTGATTGACCAATGCTGAAGGTAGCCACATTCATTCATAAAAGCTATAACTGCATTTGTCTCTACAACAATATATTCAACCACATTTATGGAATTAGTAGTATTCTCTCTCTTTTTTTTTTTAATTCGGTCGTGGTGTCTGCTAAAATTCTCTCATTCGCAACAGGCAAACAGTATTCTGCAACTTTACCTATAGGTGGTGCAATTTCTTATCTTTCCTTTAATTTTGCAAGCTAAAAAAAATGTATGTAGAGACAGACAAAGACGATATGTACTGCTTGTGAAATCAAGCACCCAGCTTCGCTATTTTCATCTCAAGATGACATTACTGTATTAAAAAAAAAAGTACAAAAGCAAAGAGGGTTCTGCTAGGTTTGCTCACATGCAAATTACTTTCTTTCACAGAGAAGAATATGCCTCTAGAACAGGTAAGTGTGGTTAGAAAGGTCCTGAAAACAGATGCTTGACAAAAAAAGCTGCAGTGTTTTACCATGCAAACATAAATGAAGCTGATGAATGTTTTAAATACTCTTGACTTGACACATTGAAAGGGCATTCAAGACTTTAAAGACGCATCTGCTATTGAGGAATCTTGTGCTCCATGTAACATGCATGTTTATCCCCCCCAGTACCTGGTAGGTTGTACAGTGCTCTTAACTACAGTGGGACTAGGTACTCTTGTCACTACTGTGTGGCTATTCACAGAACGTGAAGCAGGGGTAGATTCACTTTAAAGAATTGCCAAGGAGGGAAAATTCACAGGGAGAGAGAAGAAAAAAGCATTAAGAAAAGCAATACATGAAGTGTTAACTACAGAAAAGACCAAAACCAAAACAAAACAGAAAAAAACAAACAGCAATGATTTTTAATTAACTGAGTTATCTGCCGTGACCTTTGCAAAATAGCTTCAAACACTTTGAATGAACTAAACACCTAGAGGAGCAAACAAGTTGTCTCGAAGTTACTCGTTACCCACAACATAAGCTATCTTTTAGTAGATCATTAGATGAACACCCATTCACCTTTGTTTAATTTTCCCCCCAAATTACTTCCTTTTTTTCAGGAAAATTTCATGATGTATGACCAGAGTGAAAGAAATGCATTTCCAAAAAGTATGTTTGAGATTTCAGAGTGCGAAAGGTTTTCCGCAATACAAATACATTCCATAAGAAACGGTGCAGATTTCCCTCAGCGCAAAGTAGCTTTTTCATTTCAGTTACAAACCAATGCTGTGACTAACCCCACTTACCTAATCTACAGGTTCATAAGCTTTCTATCAAATTACAGATTATACAAGTTATGCTTCACTAGTCCCTCTACTTCTAAAAAGGAATTTCAATATAGCTTCCCCTGTGGTTCTCAAGGAAGTTGGCCCTTAACAATAAATGTTTTTCATGCTACAAAGTTGTAAACACCACATATATGGAACTTATTCCCAGATTTAAAAGCTGGAACCAAAGTTAGAGCCAATACATGTACAAGACTTACGTAGCTGCAATGACCACTTCCTCACTGGTAATTGGTTGTGTGTGCGATCTATCCTGCAAACGCCGCAGTCTTCTCTCTACTGCTGAACTTCTTGTAGGTGGCTTAGGAATATTTTTCATTTCAAATGATTTTTCCATTTCCTAAGAGGACATATTTCATAATTAAAATCATGGAAGAAAAGTTCTAAACCACTACTTTCTTTTTAGCTTTCTTGCATGCAAAGTAGTAAATTTCCCAAATAGCCATCTTTGAATTAGAAGCAAGGTGTAACTGCACAGTAGGCGTCATGAAATTAAAACTAACTACACATCTCTCCAAATGACATCCTTAAAGAAGGCTTTACAGCAACAGGTCTACTGTATAGGCAGGTAAGAGAAAGCAAAAAAAAAAGTTATGTAGCTTGGACTTGGTTAACTGCATTACATTTCATTCTAATGCACTTTGGCTTCTTCAGCATCTTGTATTTGAAATGTTTAACTCAACTTTCTATTAAGAAAATGTAATACTTACTCTAAAAAGCAGCCTCTTTGCAGCTACGCTTAGTTTGGCTCGGTCATCCAATTTTTCTTCATCTACACAAAGGAAAAAAATGGAGGCTGAATGTAATGAATTAAGCTTAAGTGCAAGGTTTGGGGTTTTTTTGACTAAACGTTTTGTGAACTCTTCAAAAATTACGTTTTACTAAGACAAGAAGCATCACCAGCAAATAAGATGGCTGTTACTCCCTTTTAACAAAAGACTTATCATGAAGCCAACTGTGTAAACTTTACTTGTATTTACATGTATTACATCAGAGGAAAATTCTTAAGAGGATTTGAAAACAAAAGACTTGTCTTCAGGACAGTTCATATGCTTTCAAGTTATGCAAACAACCTTCCATGAATAATCAAACTTATTATACTAGATAACACATAGGCTAAGAAAATAATTAAAGACTGTTTTAAAGCTCGGTATTCATCCTGCTGTATAGAACATCTGTTTTCTACTAGTTGACCATACAAGATGGTCTCTCCTGGAAGCTCGTCATTCTGATTGCCACCTTCTGGCCCCATTTTTCAGAGGCTCAGCTGGTATCCTTAGGAGCTGAAATCAGCATCCTCCTGATCCAAGAGCCAGCATCTCAAAGCTGCAGAGAATACTCAGCTTTTAAATAGCATAAGGCATTAAATCTAAATTTAGGTACTCATGAGATTAGCTACTTAATTTGTGCCAGACTTGACAAGAGGGAAAGAGAAGCAAGATGGCAGGCTGAATTATATAATTTAACAACCAGCATCTTGTGACTTCCTTAGGTACAAAATGTTACCAACATCAGTTCCACGCTATAGTAAAGGCTTTTTTAGTTATTAGTCCTAGATCACCCATTAAAATGTGTATTTTTTTTCCACTAAGTAGCTTATTTATTGTATAAATCAGAAAAAGAAAATACAACACCAAAAAAAACCAAACCCCCCCCCCCCCCCCCCAACAAAACAAAACAAACCCCAATCAACCAAACCAAAACAAAATCAAAACCAACCTGTGTTGAAAGATGTCAAGCCATTCCCCCTTTGCCTCCCATATGGAGTTAGGTATTCATAGTCAGACATTTGGACATAAATGAATTTGAAATCAAGTCTGTAGTAGACATGGCTCATGGAAAAGTGGTACTTCAATACATTATAGGTAAAGATAGGTATTTTCAGTTGGATTTTGTTTGCTTTATCAAATAGCTTTTCAGTTAAAACAAAACAAAACACACTTGGTCCCATTTCTTCCTTAGAAAGTAGTTTAGTAACATACCTTCAGCAGTTGGTATTTCTGCACTCAAGATTGACCTAGTGAAAAAGTATCAAACAGAAAAAAATTAGTTGGAAACAAGACAGCAAAAATTAAATTCAAACTGCATCTGAAGTAGCAGGACTTCAGAAGCCTTAAGAATGGGGAAACTTTATCTATTTTTCAAGTTTCAACAGTTTCCACTCTGACATCCCTCAATAAGGCAGAAAGGCAAGCAACTGCAGCCAAATTTAAATACAGTAAAGGAAAACGATTTCCAGTTCATCTTGCAGATGATAAAAGTCTAAGATTTGCTGCCAGCTCTTTTAACATAAAATATGTAGCTTTGGTTGTTTACAAAAAAAAAAGGTAAATGATAAAGCAGAGTAGATGGAAACTGTTCATACAAAACCAGACAAAAGCATTTATCATTAGACAGAACCAGTCAACTATAATACTTTGTGATGATTCACTGTTCATCATTTTACATGGGGGGGATTTACAACAAATTGGTTTTGTTGGCACTGTTTTGGTTTTTATTTTACAAGAAGCTATAACAAACACTTGATTGTTTTTAAAGATAAACAATAACCTTGCAAAATATTTATGTTAATAAATGAACAAAGTCTCTTCACAAGCTGTTTCAGGTCCACCTGCACCAGAATGCTACACAGAGCTATGTACGTGCCTACCTATCTGTCTCCTTTCGTTCTGCTGATGTTATAGGTTGGGTTTTAAATCTCTCAGAAGTCTTTCTATTTTCACCAGGAGAAAAATAGCGCCTCGGCTTTCGTTTCCCTCTTTCACGGTCACCATTGGCAGACAAATCACTACCTGCCGTTGACATCTCAAACCGAGATTCACTTTTAAGCCACATGATAGAAAGCGCAAAGAAAAGAAAATAGAAGAAAGAAGTAAAGCATAGATGTAAGCATCTCAACAATTCACTAGATATCACTCTGCATGCTCCTCCGGTAACATGCGCAGACGTACACATTCCAGCTACCCCACATCACAACTTGCACTAGCGAGCAGAAGCACAAAAGCGGGATTCAAACCATCTCAGCCTCCAATACACACTGGTGAGAGCTAAGCTGTGTGCTTTAAGTGCCGAACACAACTGATGTTGAGTGTGTGTAATTTTTGCCAAGGACGTGCAAGTTTCACACGAAAATATGTCTGAAACGTCACCTACAGTTCCGTTTTCTTGTTGGCATTAGCAGTCTCCAGAAAGACATTACGGAGCTGGGCAACAGAGACTTTTGTGTCAACCATGCCAATCTCACCGTTGGGTGCATTTGCTTCCATGCTCTCCTTACTTTTAAAAGCTTCTAACTTAGAAGCCACAGTATAGTCAGACATTGAGCGAGTCAGGACTTTATGCTTTGCTGTTGACACTTTCCAAACAGGAGCTTTGGCCTTGGCCGGCTGCGATACAGACCCACTCTGTATGTACATAACAGCTTCACTCCTTTCTATGTTCTCAGGGGTCTTGAACGGCTGCTCAGGAGCCTGCCTCTTACTGCTCTCCAGCTCTCGCTGAACTTCGGAGTTAACTTTCAGCTTGCTTGCGAAAGAGGAACTCCCCACCGCGGTATCCAGTTCTCCAAAGAGGCCTTCATGGTTCTTCCCTTGCTTGCGGATCTCGGATGGCAAAATTGGTCTTCTGCCTTTGGAAGCCTGCTCGCCCTCCAAGGACTCTTCTTCATCAGGCTTTGCTCCATAACCAAGTGCCTCTTTCTTTTCACTCTCTGATGCAGTGGCAGCTGACGATTTTGTCAAGAGGCTAACGCTGTCTGGTGGGAGGTGGTTGCCAACAGAGCTGTTTGCTTGTTCTTCTGTTGCCATCAGCTGAGCTGTGTGAGCAACGCCAGCAGGCTGAATATAGCCATGTATTGGCTGGCGGACTGAACTGACGGGCTGATTTATAACCCTATCAAAGGCAGATGTTTCTGTCTGAAGAGGCATGTAGTGGGCTGGCACTGGATGGGATTTTCTCTGAGATACTGTGTCTGTGGCAAGTTCAGGGCTTCCACGAGCACTTTCCTCTTTCACCAGTTTTTCTCTAACTTTTACTCTTTAAGAAAGAAAAAGGATTAAAGCTGTGAACAGCAATACCCAATCTGGGAACGAACACAGTCACCTACTGTGGGTATAGACAGCAATATCATATTAAAATAAAAAGCAAAAGCATGAAAGAAAGCAATCTTATGATGCAACCCCTTCCTCCCTCCCGAATCTTAGCTGTAACATTGCTCAAAAACATTCAGCTGATCCACAGGCCCTGGAACATGCACGGCTCCTGAGAAGGTAACTGAGCAAGCTCTGAAAATGTACAGCTTGTTCCCATGAGGTCACAACTGTGTTTGTCAAACAGCACATACCCATAGTCTCAAACAAACAAGATGATCAAAACTGCTTTTTATACTATCAAGGTGTTTGGTTCAGCCTGAAATTGCAAATTCCACCAGTAATTGTGTATGTAGTCAGATTTTCGAAGCTGTCTGAACACTGGGCAGCTCATGTCATATCGAGATGCTGTTGCAGTGGGGAAAGGGATGAAAAGACACCTTGTTATCTCTATCTATCCCTTCAGATGCTTTGCCAGAGACTTTTTTACTTGTGCTTTTGTGTGTCATATAAGAGATCTAAAATGTTACATGTAGTGTAACCTGTTTCAGTAAGTAAGAAAAAAAATGTTGAAAGTGCAAGCCTTAAAGCCCAAAGTGAAACTATGGTATGGCTGTTGCTCTTCAGAGGGCTTGCTGGGAAGAAAGAATTAATTAAAAAAAAAAAAAAGGAGCTGGGGGGGGAAGGGGAAAAAACCAAACCAGGCATTCTGTTTTAAAATGTTTCATTACACACATGCAAAACTTACAGGAATGTTCCCCAAAGTTACCTTACTTCAGTGTATTCTCTAGAAACGCCTCTAGATCCGTGTAACATCCACACAAACCAGAGTTGTGTTCTACCTTTAGACAACTCTGCGAGGCCAGGCAGGCGCAGCCCGACACAGCCTTTGCTCTAGGACGACGCGCGTCAATGTGCAGCAGTTTTACAGCCACGCCGAGTGTTCGGACAGCTTACAGGGCGAGTGTTTGTAAACACTGCATACACAACATTAAAAACGAAAGCGCTGTGCCTCCTCCCCTCCCAAATGGGTATAAAAATTATTTTAATACTGAGGAAGGAGAGAAACTCAAGCACAGTATGACACTAGCTCTTTATTTGAAAGTAAGTAATCCAGCTCAAAGTATGTGCAATTCCAGGCTTGTTACCAACAGATTTTTTGGACGTTACATTATTTTAAAAAGCGAGATTTAGAAAAAAAGGCAAATGAATTTCTGAGAGAACAATTCGGGACATCCAAAGTTAGCTGAAACACCAACCTTTCTAATCCTTTGCTGTTTCTTATCTCTGAGGGTTGGTGCACTTAGCAGGGAAACTTCTCTAAGTTACTTAAGCACAGAAAGTGTGTTCAGTCTGAAAAAGTGATTCTTTAAACTATGTGTACCAAGCATTCTCCAGAACACCCACATTGATGTTAGTACCGGGTTATAAGAATTATTTTAATCAGGAACATGGAAAAGAGTCTTCCTGCAATGCTTCTCATGGTGGTCTACCTGTATATGTTACCAAACCAGGAGAAAGCAGCTGCTTGTAGCTCTGATCAAGATCTTGCTTTACTTTTTTATATATATATATATATAATTTTTTTTTTTCTTTTTTTACTTCTCTCGTACCATCTCGTTTGGAATTCAAAGAATTATTTGTAGGGAATGCTAACATGGATTGGTGCATGGTGTGAAAATCTGCTGGTTTGCAGAGTACAAGGTAGGATAAAATAAGAAATTATAAAAAACAGTGGAAGCCAGAATGAAAGTAGCTATGGAAGAAGCTAAAGGCATTTGTACTTCATGAAAATACCAATTGGTCATAAATTATTATAAAAGCAGATGCTTAAAAAAAGCTTCAACAGCTGTTTATCCACAAGAAACAACACTTCCTAACTTGCTGCTGTTAAAAGAAAATTAAAGGCAAGTGTTAAAGGAAGACACAGTAAAGGGAAAGAAAGGGGAGGTTTGTAATCTGATTGTTAGCCACACAGCTACATTTTTTGATACCTGGAGGGCCAGCTGATAAGTGAAGGTGTGTCCCCTTCTGAATCTTTCTGAAGAAACCATTCAGGTTTTGCTTTCCCTGCACTACTACAGAAAACAGAACTTCAGGTAACTTTTGAGATCTCAACACATGCTCCCATTGTTTCTCCCAATCTTCCCTCCCCACCTCTCTTTTTGTTTTCTAATTACTCAATTACAAATGACAGTTCATGAAAATAAAGGCACAGCACATTAATTAAATTGAAAGGCAATAAACTGTGAAACAAGCTATCATATTAATTCTATAAACATTTTTAAAGTGCTCTGAATGTTAAATATTCTGCAAAGACCACTTCGCCAAGTGTGCATTGTCCAGAATTTGAAGTGGAAGCAACTACATTTTTTTCTATTTGCAATTGCAGGGTTTATGTAAGGACACCTGGAAAAGTTGCTAAAACATTCCTTTAATTTGTCATTTGAAATGGTAAAGACTGCTGGGTCCAAAACAAAGTAGTTATATGAATTTAACAAAGTTAGAAATTCAGATGGCTATAATCATACTTCCTAAGAAATTCTCAGGATCCTCTTGTATCCCTGTATCACAAAAGCTTCAGAAATGCAAACCCAGTTAGCTCAAATACAACACACTGTGCCAGTGTGTGACAGGGGAAAGGAAAAGCTCAAAAAACAAAGTCATCCCCCAATTTGATCTTGTTTTGACTTTATTCTGTTTCCATTTTGGGGATGAAAGCATAAAAAGAAACAAGAGCACTGCAAACTTTTAAAAGCCCTGAAGGAAAGGGTATTTGCAGACCATCTATGTACAGTTTCTCAAATACTTTCTTAATGCCCACCTTCATCTACAGCTCCTCAGCAACAGTAGATCACATCAAATATTTTAAACTTGCACGCACAGACTGACTGGCCACACTAACATTTACAACCTCCTCGGAGGTGACAAGCAGCCAGGCTGCTTTCCACTACCCATACCTACATCTGAGAGAACTCTTCGCATTGCAGTAGAGCTATTCGGGATGTAAATCCCAAATTAAGCTCCAGGTCGTCTACTTCAATATTTCTTAGCTAGTCTTCTAACGGAAATAGTTGAAAACAGTCAAATCAACAACTGCTCTTAAGGTAACAGTGGATCTACTGCAAATAAGTTTAAATTTGAGAACTCACCTACAGTTGTCACCTTATCCAAATCAAGCTTAGAACAAAGTCAAACACCGACTGTTAGAACACCTTTTGTTTTTCCACATTTTGAATTCCTAAAGGAACTGACCAAATAGGAGGTAAAAAACTTCCAAAGGAGCTGACACGGTAGCTCGAGTTGCTTTGAAGCAAACTTCCTTCTCGTCTCTTCATGTGTACTTTGGCACATGTTTATAGTGGGCATGGCCCAAACTGCAATTATTTGTACTTGATCATTCATCCTTTGAAGAGAGCAGTCAGAAGAATGCAAGCCGTGTTTTGAATTTAGAGTTAATCAGCCGCTTCAGCAGGCAAATGCAGACGATGTCAAATGATACCTTCACAGCACTTTGTTGTTTTCTCAGTGATGAATACTAAGATTAATTATTAAATCTTCTTAGGACTGAATGCACAAAGCTTTCATATGTATTCCAAAGCAAGCTGCATTTATTTTCCAGTTTGAACTCAGCAAATTTAAATTTAACAAAAACAATTTTGCAACCTATCTAATGTGGAACTGACTTCAAACCAGCGGCCACCTGGAAAGCTGCGTTAGCCCTTATATTGCTTGTGCAAATGCTTTATAGAAGACTACCACACAGTAACTTCAAACAGACTGCATGGAAATACGCAATGACTTCTTTACCACTCAGAAACAGGGACAAGAGTTTTGGAGAGGTTATTCTTAAATCTCTAAATATCACAGTAGTGAGTACACGCTGGAAGTTGTCAGGGGTATTAAAACGACGAACAGGCTCTTCGCAAGTTGGCCTTTAAAATACCACCTATTGCCTACACACATATCCAAACAAGAGACAAAATCCTACATTTAAACTCTTGGCTGCTGTAAGAGCTATACCACATCTTGGTGGGTTCAGATGATTTCCTTCTCTAGATAAGACAGTAACTGTGGAAAAAATTGTTTTCACACAAATACTGACCCAAACCTCATCCAGAAAGAATCTGAAATTCATGATAATGCAGTCAGCGATTTGTATTAAGTTATGACTTATTCCTGCTGCTTTTGCCCCAATCTCTTATTTGTTAGTGAGGCACTACTGCAGAGCAGAGAAGTAAAAATGATCGTACCACAAATAGGATGGAACTTAAACTCTGGAACTGTCCTAACATCAGAACCCACCTGAAAATGGATCTTACCCATTTTATTATCTGGAAATGAAGAACAACTAAGTCTCAAAAAAAATGAAGACCTTGCAGAACGGGCCTGTCTCCAGTGCTTGCCAAACGCAGCTGATCCCTTAGTGTTTCACATAGCATTAGATCCCATAGGGATGTATAACTTTCAACAAATGAAAAAGTATGCCCCGATTAAAACCAGTTCCCTTAACTATTTCTCTTCTGCCCAAAAAATAGGTAATGCCAGAAAGGTGGCTTTAAAGGAAAAGCTGGAATTTGTGAATGTTTGATAATGCCTTCAGCCTGCTCAGTCTGAACTTGTAACTGGTTTATGGAGCTGTATTAGAAAAAACCACACATTTGCCAGCTACAAGGAGATCTGATTTCTCCACGTGAAAGGCTAATCTGTGAATGAGCAGATTCAGGTGTCTCTCTATAGCCAGGATGCTGTTTCACCAGGGCAACTGCCATCCCCACAATGCTTTGTGCAGTGCAGCTTCTCCTGAGTTGGAAGAGAGAACAGCCTAGAAGGAATTTCATAGTTCAGTGTTTCATTGGTTTCCTCGCACAGAAACAGGGACTAGGGCTGCTTTATGAGAGTAAAGAAAATAAAACCCCTTTTAGCACTGCAGCAGCCACATTCTTGGCTATAGAGTTTGATGGGCTATTCTCTTTGCTTTCCTAAGGCTGAAAACTTTGTCCCTTGCTTCACCTTAAAAAAGAAGAAAACAATCTGCCAAAGGTTCATTGCTCCAATATCCCTTCCTATCAGTAATTGGATTAGTCAAGAGATTTATCTCAAATTGACCATGTGAAGATAAGGGATAATATTTTGTAGCATTTGAGTTGAGACTGCTTCAGAGACAAGGATTTTGGAGCCTGAAATAAACCTAGTCTGCTCAAGGAGTTTCAGTGCAACTCTGATCTCAGTTGTATGGATGACCCTGTGATGACTATTTTCCTTACCGTGGCAGCAGAATTGTAAGCTTAAAGCATAAGCTAAATATAAGATAGTACTTCCTAAGTATATCAACTTACTTTCCCCTCTGATGGCTTGTTTGAAATGACAATATTCCTTTAAAATTTTGGCTTAATTGGGAGAGTCCAATGACAGCAAAAATAGCCAGGTAACCATGCAAAAAAAGGTCGGCAGGATTAGAAGTCACCCGAATAATGAAAAGCTGTTAAGAGGCTACTACTGGTTGTGTCCTATGCAACAAAATGAAACAAAAAAGACAACTAAGTACATTTGAGCAGTTTACAGCCACTGAAAATTTATGACTTAATGAATCCACCAGGTGGTTAACCTTTGACGTGGAAGATTGGTTCCTCATTCAAACTTTAAGGTAGGTTTATGGGAGTTAATAAGAAAGGCCACAACAAATAAGAATCAAGTTTTGTGATTTTGACAGGAAGGATAAAGAAGTCCAGTCAAAGTAGCTTGTTTCTGAACCTATTGCAAAAAATACTAAAAAGTGTAAATGGTTCAGTTTATGACAGTTCATCTCAGGTTTTTAGAAACAGTCAGCACTGCTCAGCATGGTGCAGATGTGTTTATGATTAAGTTCACATTACAATTTACATCATTTTTAGCTGCAACATTTAAACTTTTTAGTTATTGTTTTCCATCTATCCACCTACCTAGCAATTGAAGAATCACACTTGGAGAAAAACCATAGTTTAAAAAAAATCTTAGTCGTGTTATTTTCAGTACCATAAAAGTTTGACGGTCTGTTTTTGCACTACAGTGTGAAATTACAATATGAAACTAGTGAAAACTATATTTTTTTTCCTTCTGGAAGAATCTGGTTACCCTATCACTGGAGTAAATTTGTCAAATCTGAAGTAATTCAGCACACCATGAGGGAGGCTACATTTTCCAAATTCAGCATAAAATTTAAACTCTCTCCCCTGCCCCTTCATACACATACCCTGATATTATCTGAAAGATTAACTATCACAGTTCAAAAGGGTTTTTACCCTTTCACAGCAGGAAAATAAATGAACTACTATTTGAACTGACCCAAGACACTTTTTGGCTTTTAACTCTGAGACTTGTTCTATTTTGGCAGCAGCCGTCATTAAGCTACTCAAACCTTTACTGAGAAAAAACTTGCCTTTACTTGGAAGCCTGAACCCAAACAATTACAGGATGTAGACGAAAAAGTTAAAGGCTTGCTCTAACAAATTATGGAAAAAAAAAAAAAAAGCAGACTTAGAACCATAACTGCTTCAATTTCTACTTTGTGTAAACATCTTAAACATCAGTTATTGCACTCCCTTCCCAAAGGTCCTAATTTTAGCATAAATTCTACAAATATAAAGTGAAACCAAGGGCACAACTAATCATAGAAATAGATATCAACTTCCCTGTATCAGAAACACACTGTGATTCAATAAACCAAATCAATCCAGCCTGAGACATCCAAAGCCACTAAATACATTCTTAAGGGTAATAAATACATTTTCACAAATATTGTAGATGCTGCTGCAGAAGGTGAATAAGGAATCTACTGTATAAAAAACCAATTAAACATCATGCTTACCTTTGTCTGATGTTACTGTGCAAGGGCTGGTCATTCTGCAAATGGATTGGTGAGGCTGCCCGCTTCGGTGAAGAACGGGACTCTCTGCGGGTTTGCTTTGGTGATATTGGCACTTCATTATAGGAGGAAGATTCTCGTCCAGAAAGTGAAAGGGAGACAGAACTATCCAAGGCTGCTGAAGGGTCAGAAGCCTGCCTAATGGCACTGTCATCATCTGCTTTTCTATCACTCTTTTCAATTGAGAGGTCTTCTTTACCTGGAACACCATCTTTTTCATGGCTGGAGTACTCTTTGGTTTCAGAAATCACACTCTTTGACTCCTTTGTCTCAGTCCTGGACAAATATAGAGAGCCACAGTCCTTGTTTTCATCGTCTTGCCTTTCACTTTTCACTCCCTTTCTTTCCACACTGTCGGGATCTTTCCTTGCCCGTGTATATCTGGATGAGTAGTCAGAATCCAAATCAGAATCAAGAGATAATCCGTATTTTTCTGCCAGCTGGCGCCGCCTCTCTGCCTTGTACCTAGCTATTCTTTCTGCTTTTGACTCAAGTTCCTGGACATCCATATTTCCTGTACTATACAAGGACTCTGTATTACCTCCTGTGATTTCTGCTCGGTATCTGGATGATCTGGGTTGTTTTTCTACAGAAGAATCTGAAGTTTCCTCCTCTTCATTTGATCTTCCTGTCAAAAGTACAAGTATGAGCAAGTCCATCCCCAAACCCCGAGTACTCTACCCAACATTTGCATCCAGTGAACTAAAATCTTCCTATTTTCTTACAAAACAAAGTGTACTAGAGACTGTACACTTACCATACATCACATTTTTTCTCTCCTGTCTGCAAAAGCACATACGAATTATTAAGAAACGTGTATAAGTTATAATTCGTTAAGAATCGTTATCAAATTATTGTTGTTTTAAAACAATATGGGTAATCAACCTTTTTCAAATACGACGACTAGAGAATTTAAAAGGCAAGTTAAAAAAACCTTGACCACAGCTTTTCTATAAAAGTCCTCTCCATGTACTGCACAAATGATAGGCCAGTAAACACAAAGCAACACAGCAATGCAAGCTTGACTGATATATACTACTTACCTAAGTGGGGACTGTATGGATCAGTTGCACGCATATATCTTGGTGTATCTTCCTCTAGTAAACGGTGTGTGACCGATCCTGGACAGTTTTGGAGAAGCATAGGTTGTGTATCATTTTCAATTCCCTCTAAGCGTCTAGCTATTCTCTCTTTTCTGGGGGGGGAAAAAAAAAAAAAGTGAAAAATGTGAAATCGAGCATCTTTGAAGATTTGAGGGGAGAGTTTCTAAGAGGAGGTAACAAAACAAGCTGTGTGTTTTGTTTTACAGGCCGAAGACTTTTTTTATTTTTACCTTTTCATTTCCAAAAAATCTTGGTTGTTTGGTTCAAACAGTTTTCTTAATTCTGAAACTGAGACAACAAAAGATTATATAGTTTATAAGCTACTAAGTTTCAGAAACTCACAGAAACTTGCTAAAGTGCTTTAGAATAAGAAAGAACAGTCAAAGTTAAGAGGTTTAAACCAGTTTTTTTCAGGAAACAAGCATTTTCCTCTTGTTTTCCTAGTTTATTAAGCTTGTGTTGTCAAAAGTGCACTAGGCACATGGGTGTACACACCAAGGAGCCCTCCCCTCCAGGTACTTCCAAGGCTAAGTCAGAATCCACTCTGCATCCCAGCAGTTTTCAAGATCTCATATTAACTGGGCAAATCGCATTTTGATTAGGTGAGGTCAAGCTTACACAACATAATAACCCGTTTCAAAAGCAGATAGTACAGAATTGCTACTTACACTGTTTACAAGGTTGGGGACTATGTTTAAAGAGAAACAGCCCTCCCTCCTTCTTACTTTCCTCCACTCCCTTCTATTGAGAAAATCCCAAGAATCCCAGTGACTTATGGTTGGAGTGAAAATGACTGTGTGCCCTCATGATATTCCTGCATGGTCTGCTTCACTAATTCTCCCTTGTAGTTTTAATTGGACATACGTTTCTTCTCTCCCCCTAAATTGTTTGGTGGTATTATCTGCTAGCAGACATCAGTCAGTTCACAAAATAGTAGTGAACTAACAGGAGGCATGATACATTAAGTAACCCCTATATATATATACACATATGTACGTAGTTATCAGTGTTGTTTGCAAACCACACTGGAGCAGCGAGTGCTACATAAACAAGTGTGGTGTGACTTCTTACGACCAGGAAGAGAAACCATCCAGGCTGTCAAAGGATGAGAAACCACCCAGGCTGTCAAAGGATGCAGCAGACGGGGGGAATGTGTGTGTGTGCTAACACTACCACCCCCCACACCTCCTCCGTATCATTCCTTGGCAAAGATGTGGTGCAAAAAGCTGTGTGCACCTATTCTGATGCAACACACCTCTGGTGTTCTGATCCTGTTGACCCAGGGATCAAAAGTTTAAGCAAGCTATAGTCTACAGCCTGCTAAATCAGCCCTTGATTGCCATCAGAAACACCTGATGAGTCAGGAGTGTCTAGTAGACACTGTTCCACACCACTGCAGAATTAAATCTATCAGTCTTTTCCCTACCAGACTTCACCACTCTACTTACAAGGCAGACGTTATTGAAACAACACCCTTTCAAAAGCCAGATGCACCTTCTCCTCTCCCTTTCCTCTACTGCAAGAACATACATGCATATCTAAGTCAGGGTTTCAGCTTAGCTGACACATACCCAGGAAGTTTGCTGTAGTCAATACCAGTGCTTGTACCTCAGATAGAGAGAGATACTATTGACATTGGCTGTCACATCAGCCTTATGTGCTGAAATGCCACTAGAACTCCAGGTAAAATGTCTTGAATCAGCAGGAATGAATGTATGAATCATGACTACTCAGAGAAGCGAATGAATGAGGTATGAATACAGTGTCTGATGCTACAGATGACTGCCTACTGAGAATGAGCGATGAACAGGGGAAAGAAATCAACTTGGCCCCTTTCCAAAACATCTCCTTTAGTCTACATTTTTACAGAAAGCAGACTCAACCTATCTGCTTCAATTTCTCAAGCCAAGTTAGCTCAGATTGTCATCATGCCATGAAAAAAAAAAATCTAATGCATACATATCTGATTCGACTAGCAACGCAGAGTAGCTAAATATGCAGCTACTTAACAGTGCTAACCCAAGGGACACCTCATTCATGCCTCGCTCCAGCATCTGCAGCAAAGCAGATGGAAGCCTCCGCTGTTGACCAGGTTGACAGTGCAAGACAGGCACTGAGAGTCAGCAAGCTCCAGGCACAGACCTCTGGAGATGGATGGGAACTGGACCTGGGCAATGCAAAATTTGCATCCCAAACCAACACCAAAGCAAAGATGAGCCATTATGTTTTGTTTTTATAGACTTTTCTCTCAGTACATGAGCAGTTCCTGCTGCTGTCCTGCCTACTCAAGCTGTGCTAACAGTGGAACTCTATTAAACAGAGAACATATCCATATGAAACCAGCCTTCGTCTCACAGTAACACCAAAGGAAATGATTTCTCATAAATAGTTCACTCTCACCTCTGCCAAATCTACTTCTGTTTAAGTTTGTTCCCTCTGACCGTTAAAGATTTCTGTTCCATCTGTTTGCTACGCATACATAAAATGGTCAAAATAAAACCTATAATTGTTCTGCCACTTCAGACAGGTCAAAGGCCTCCACAGTTCGCACTTAATAAAACCACATTCCATCCAAATCCTGATCATTTTTCTTCCCTAGTCACCAATTTATACAGTCCCTAAAACCATCATCAGAGAACAGGTCTTTTACACAGCTCTAGTAAAGCTCTAAAGCATAGCTTCATATACCGAAGTTGTCTTTTTATTTCTTGCCTCCAAAAAAGGAAACCTGACTATAAGTCATCTGCATACAAGAAATGTGGAACATCCAAAGAACTCCCAGCAGCATTAGCTCAACACCCTCATGCTACGTGTTAGCTGAAGTTCCAGAGATTCTACTACTGCTTTGCAGTCCTAAAAAGAGCACTGGCCTCATGAAGCATCTCTCCAACACCTTCCCAAACAAGATGGGACAAAAATAGCACAGGACTACTCTATGCTGCCTTATACTTTTTTCCACACTTGAGATTCCAGACAGTAATTTCAGCTAGGTTGGCCAACACCTGCAGAAGTTTTTGTGAAAGTAGTTTCAGCAATATTCTTCTTCTGGAGAGGCAGGGAAAAGAAGTACAAAGAAGAGAAAAAAAGAAAAGATAAAATGCAGGAAGTCATCTCCTCTAGTGATTGCTTTTTGCTAAATAAAATATTTGATGTCAAAACATGAAAGCCAGTTGGAGAAATTTCACTCCCAAGGACATTGGTTGGCCCGTGCAAGCTTGGGTGATCAGTTTTATCTTTTTCAGTTTGCAACTTGAATAAGTTTGTGCCAACTTCCCATCTGTTCAAGGGGTGTTTTTCCACATGACCATCAGAGACTACACCATTTCAAAGACACCCACAACAACATTAAAGAATACAACACTTCTACCTAAAAGCTAGCACAGAGATCTGATTCAGCACACAGGAAAAGACTAAGAAGCTTAAAATAATTAATTTCACAGTAAAAGCTCCTTATCTAAGTTACTTCATGCCAACACACTTTGTAAGCTCTGTGTTGGTCAGTATAGTTAAGGGAAACAGGAAGAAGAGTCACGGTTTAGGAACAGCCTTGAACTTCAAGGCTTTGTATTAGGATGTTGAGCAGGATGCCATGGTAGGATACCCTCTCAGGCAGACTGTCAGGAGACATGTTAATTTTGGTAACTGTAGACCTTCCGAGCAGCATTTACTTTATAATACCAGTATTTAGCAAAAGCAGTATTTTTCTGTGGCTAGACCCAGAATAAAAAATTAAAAGTACATTCAGAGTGCGTCTTATAAAAATGTTCAAAAAACCCACTAAGGTGAAAAATTTCGTATAGAATTCAGAAATCTTTCAGAAACATTTGTTACAGAATATGAATGTTTTTGCTGAAAGCGCTCTTTGATAACAGCAGAGGACTAAACATGTGAATAAAGTTGCAGACATGTGACAGCAGTTTTATTTTTAAAACACAGAAGCTGTAAAAACTAAATCAAGCCTTCCAAAAGTCCCCAGTAGAGAGTAAGCACGCACATCTGCGAAACCTGAACAAACGCGAATCAAAGGTTTACCTGCCAGAGGCTTAACTTCTCAGAGACAGCAAATAACCATTGCAATGCAGATATACACATTTTCATTTTGAAGAAAATTTAACACAACAGTGAAGCCTACCAGCCTGATTCCTACCTCCTCCTCTCCTCACCTGCAAAGATGATGGTCTACAAACCAGGTTGGAGAAGCATTTATCTTCTGTTTATGCTAGCAGAGGCATACTAACATGTTCAATGCTTAACTGCAGGAAGCAGCGTGTGAGACTTCAGATAGACTCTTTGAACCTCAGCTCAGTCAGTATCAGTTGAAAATTAAATATATTCCTCCAATTTTCCAACATGTGCAAATCTGGATCAAAATTAGGCCTTAGATGGGACAAATAATCTGAATTTTCAGAAAGCGTTTGGCCTCAAGTAGTCCCCTCAGAATGTAACCATCAGCTCCCACTGCTAACTTTTTCTTAAGTCTGATACACGCCAAATCTGATGCCTTTATTATGAGAATAATTTATTAGGAAGTAGAAACTGAGTTCACTGAGAAGCAACTTACAAAGAAGGTTTCTCAATTGACGGGTCTCACAATTAACTTGTTGGCCAGCATGACTGTAAGGCTAAGTATATGGAATAATGAGTGTCTATGTGTTCTTACTGACTAGTGCTCTCAGGAAGTCTGTAATGTATAACTGTATATCACTCTATTGCATCACTGTGTCAGTGAAGTCTCTTTCTGAACGTCTGTAATGACTACATTATAAAAGCAAGCACATCGCTTAAATATCACTTAAATGTTGTGCTGAGGAGGAGGGCTCCTTTCTGAAGGAACCCTGCAACAAAGGACATTAAAAGAGCAAACCAGTTCCTTTATGTTGGGATTAGTGCATCTAGCCTTGCAGTTTTTCTGAAAAGGGTAAAAATAACATCAGAAGACATACACAGTTTTAATCAAAGTTCAGAGATCCACAACATGTGAAGGGAATATCTTTATGCCAGTTACATGCAGTTCTTCAGTCAAATGTCACCTTTTACTGGCCAAGAACTATTTCAAAGCAGATTGTCATTTCCTCTAAAGAATTCAAGAGAATTAATTCTTGCCTCTACTTCAACTGTGCTAAAAGACAAAGATGGAACTGCTGTTTCCTCCATAAGTTATTCAGACTAAGACAGAAGTTTTAAAAAAATAATCCCAAATCCCATATGTAGTGCAGGTCCTTTAGTGTGCAAGACTAAAATTCAGTGTGTAGTCAGCTGGTCCTGGAAGCACAGTGATTATACCAACCACTGAAGGGGACAGGACTGTGATTACAAGCCAAGTTAATACCTTTGACTTCAGTAGTAATCTAACTGTACAGAGAAACTTCTCTGAAGTTTTGAATTTCAACTGCTTCTTAACCTATTGAAAACTAGGTAAACAAAGCTGAAGCAGGGATGCAGCAAGGCCTTGTAAAAGAGCACTGTGGTTCTTCCTCTCTTCCATTCCCTATGTATACTTCACAGGGAAAAGAAAACTCATTTACAAAACATCTGTGCCTATGTGATTTTAACTGTGCCTTGCACTTGCACAGACTAAACTTCATATGCTGTTAAATTACCACTTGTGTTCATAACATGCCCCCTTACCTACCTTTTGGAAGCACTGCTAAGAGATTAGCATCGATATCCTTTGTACTGTTGGCAAGTTCTTCTTTATCTTCAAATGAGAACTCCTTCTGAAAACTGAAAGCAACATCTGGTTTACAGAACTGTGGATGTTTCTGCTACAAATCAAATAAAGCCAAGATGTAACCAATTTACTGCAAGATAGTCAAACAGAGATACCAAAGAAAATATTTTCCCTAAGAATGAAATAAGAAATAACCCCAAGAAATACACAAAGCCAAACATAACATCATTTGAAACTTGTTTAGAACTGACTGTGACACATTTTTGCATTAAATTACTGAGCAGAGACTGTCTTCAAAATGCTCCACTAGCAGCTACATTTGAAATAATCCGTATCGAATGGTTCTCCATAAATATTAAAACATATTTCATCAAATGCAGTACTGTATTGTACACTCCACCTAGAAGCTTTCTGGATGACTGCTCTGTTGTTACTGCACTGATCTCTGGATCTTATGTGGCTTACATAATAATACGCTGACACGAGCAGCAGATCATCTAGTTTTATACCTTTGTCTTTTCAAAACAGAAAAAATGCCCATTCAGATGAGACAAAATATATCTTTAAATATACTCATTAAATATACAAATTTTAGCTGTAAAATGTAGATGTCATAATGGTCTAAAGTAGATACTGTCTACAGAGACTTTTTGGAGGAAGTGTATATCTTGTAGGTATACGAAGTGAGATTTTTCTCTCCAGTGACTAAAAACTGAGAGAGAACTGCTCTATTCTGTCATTATGACTTCTAAACTATCCCAATCAGGCATAAGAAAACTTAAACTAGTCTTAAAACCTTCAGTAAACTGTGTAGACAGGTTTAACAGCTACAAATCTCCACAGTGATCCTAGGCTCTTCATTTGGCCGTGGTAGTGCAGTGCCATACTATTTACCATCATTCTGATAAGACAAATTGCACAGCCTTACTCTTGGAAAATCCTTCCTTAGGACGGTTTTTAAATGGCTTTTTAAATAACCTAATACCTTTTCATCAAAGGTATTTGGTTAGGAAAAAAAAAATAGTAAAAAACCCAAATATATATAACTATTCTGCACTTACTATTCCAGAAGAACCATTTCTCATGGAAAAGTGTTAACGTATAATGACTAATAACATTTCACATTAACTCCAAGAAGTATTTGATTCTTTATCATTTATAAATAGTATTCCTTTGTAAGACACTGAGGAAAGAACAAAACCCTTGAAATGACAGTGAAACCCTTGAAATGACAAGAAACTGGGCTATGTCACATTCAGGCACTGTGCCACCTGCTGCAAATCCTCTCCAACAACTGCACTTACGGAAATTATTCCAGGTACTGCCAAGAAAAACAATGTTAGCCACTACAGAAAATAGCAAATAGAAGATGAAGACCTGCAATAAGCTGTCCATTACAGAAAACTGTGTATCCTAACAGGGCGAAAACACTTTAATGGAACTAAATAAAAATCAAAATAAACTAAAAAACAGAACACAGCAGCCACAGGTAAATGGGTGCACGTGTCATCTGAGACTGGGCAGACTCAGACAGTTAACTGCATGTTTCTATATGCTTAACCCCACATTGCCAACACTTGTGATTCTTATTAGCCTCATGATATGTTATTTTCTTACAGAGACAGATTCTGGAGAACGCTTAGGTGGAGAGATTCCCAGTTTCCATTTGAAAGCAGTTTCTACTCCTTTTGGCTGAGGATGAGTTTGAAAAATGTGAATATTGGCCTAAGGCTATAAATCAAAACCAAAATTTGTCAAATCAATTTGATTACTTAAAACTTGTCTCCAAAGTGCTGAGGGACCAAGCTCATGACTTTTGAATATCAAGGCTTTATTTAGCAGCATCTCCAATTGGTTCCATAATGCTTCTGACAGAGCAACACCTTTAGTTTCCAGAAACATGAGCTCTGTACAGAAAAGCATTCACTCATACAGCAAGACCCTTGTTTAATTTAACTAACATCTGTAACCCACCCCAGTCCCACACAAATTTCCAAGGGTAAAATCATACAGAATCAGGACTAGCACTAGCCCATTGGTTCTAAAAAGGATTGTATTATTGGATTGCTTGTGGATCCTCAACAAACTTATAAATCCTGCTAACTAGTTAGGTTCAGTCCTGCCCCTTCCTCCAAACTCCAGGGAGTTCCAGGGACTCTGAAGCCAGAGACCCTCTAAATCCAGTATAAATGTCTTTCACTGGGTTTTCTTCTGTTTGTTCTTGTGCCAGCATTGGTCACCTTACTTTTCTCAACAGAAGTTTTCCATATCTACTCAGCTTCCTCAAGACAGGCTCTCAGTTTCATTGATTATCTGTAAAAAAGTTGTCTATTCCAGTTCTAAGTTATCTTTTTTTTGTATACGGTAAGCAGGATTGGATAGTCTTGATTCCAGAACTGGGTCTTAGCAGTGTCTTATAAAATAGGAATTTTAATAGAGAAAGCATTATTATATGGCTAGCACACTGGGATCTACAATACATTTCCCTTTTTATATCTACACTATATTAAGTTGCTCAATCCTGCATGAGGAACTAATTTGCCAAGGCTTTGCTTTCATCAGTTGCAAGTGACAAAAATTTATCAGCCCCCAATGCACAACTGTGCACTTAGCATTATTACATTACATTACATCCCTTTTCTTCCATTACATCCAGTCCTTCCTGTATGTGAGCTCCCTCCTCCTTAGTACCAAGGGTGGCTTCCAACCTTTGCTCACTGGCAGATTTCATTAAAATTCTTTTAATAACCACAAGCTTCTTAAGCTTAACCCTTGCTAGGCTATAGAGCACCACAGGTTATCTGCTTTCTGAAAGTCCCTTCACAGCCTCCCTTCTGCCTTAATTTTCTATTTCCTTGTGGACAGACTGGCAGCTTCTATGTACTTGTTTATTTTTAAATGATTAAGTATTTTCATATGCTGACTAGGGTGGTTTTTTTTTCTCTTCAGAGGCATTTTTGCTCTCTCTCTCGCAAAGCTGCAGGTTGTATTGCTTGTTTTGAATACTTAGACATTACAAACACAAAATGTTTTGAACTGATGTATCAATTACATTGCTTTCACTTGCACAGAGAATTCAGGGACAGAACTGTTCTGAGGGTGATACAGTCAAGCCAAACAATTAGGTATTTATAGATACATATATAGAATTAGTTCTAAAAATGAAAGTAGGCATATTTAGGACATGTCACAGTATTCAATAAGAACATTCGTTAGGACTCTAAATTGAGTCAGAATAACACTAACGCAATTCCAAATAGTTTAAAAGACAGGACACTACTTATAAGGCTTTTAAAACAATACATTTATAAGGAATACCTCACCAAGACTTCCCATTTTCCTCAAAGGGATCTATCCAGATGTCTCGCTGCTTTATTAGTTTCTCTGCTAATGGAGCAGCTGCAGCATTAATTTAGATGCTTAAGCAGAGTCAGACACTCAGACTCGGATTGCCAAGTATATTGTACCTTCAAACATATCCACAACCCTGTCCTAGAAGTATCACAACTAGATCCACTCATCTTTGCTTTTCTTAATTTCTCAAGTTATGCTATGAATGTATGTGCAGATTCCGAGCAGCAGCACCAGCAGTTTCTGCACTTAACAGCTAGGCTATGCACGTTCGTTATTAAAATAATTTACGGCATACTGGAGTTTCTCCAAATGAAAAAAAAAAAAAAATAGACGTTTGCAAGAATTCTTTCTTCCTAAATTCCCTGTCAAACCTGGATACTGAAAGAGGAACTTCTCCTTTGCTTGCCTGAAATGCAGCCTGTGATCATGGTTCACAAAATGCAATCAACAGCATGAGGTTCCACAAGTTCATTTCGCACAGGATTTGTGTGCGGTTTGGTGTCAGGTTCCTAACAAACTCATAATACTGGCCAATGTTCAGGAAATCATCCTATTAAAACACAGGCAACAATATTTCACAGACTCCACATTTCTTTCTTTAAAAACAATGTATAATGTGGCATTAGTAGAGTTATTTGACAGTCTCAGTAGTTATACTGCTCTTACAACATCCAAAGTAAGTGTGGGCTGCTTCTATGCATCAGGGATTCCAGGCTGAAAACTTCATCTGCTGCTGCAGCAGCAGCATACAGTTTCTAAATAGCTGTCCCACTAACCTAGTTACATGCCCAAAAGAGGCAGAAGTTTGATCCAAACGCCACTGGTAACACTGCCCTGCCATCTGGATTAAAGCTATGGGATATACTGAGATTTTGTGACTGAAATACGGGTATGAAAATCCACTTCAAGCTAGGTGCTTGATGTTCATTTTTCTTTTTCTCTGCCTTCAGGAGAATTTCCTTCCCTGGACTCCTATATAAAAGGTCCATTCTACAGTCACATCCTTCTCTTCTCTTTCCTACCTGCCTTCCATAACACAATGTGTCTTGTACACCTGTTCCCTCCATGTCTCTGCAGTACCTAAGAACAACGTGGCAGAGAATCAGGGTGCGTTGACTGAAAAGATGCTTGCAAAGCTGAGCCTGGGTGCCTTAAGGCCAGTGGATTCCTGTGCAGCTGAACCAACAAAACAGCTGGTTGCTGGGGAAAGAGTTGGTTCCAACTCCCTGGCCTCCTCTCTGTGCCATTATGAATGAGTCCGGTAAGCGCAAAGGTGGACACCAAGAACGGTTGGAGTGAGGATGGAAAGAGAGAGGGGACGTGACTTGTCACCTTGCCTAGCTGAGAACTGTATCCCCTTACTCAGCCTTGTGGAACCGTGCCCTAAGATTGCAGGCGTGAGGCAGCATGGCCCTGCAAGGACGCAGCGTCACCTCTCCATTCATCTCTGTCATGTCCCCTCCCATGTCCTGATGAAGCTCTCTGCATGGCTGTATAATTAATTCACCCACTTCAGCCACCTTCTTTTTCAGACATCAGTTTTCCAAGCTGGTGCACCAAACGTCTGTACTGTGTCTATGCCATGCAAGGAAAAATGGGCACTGCAGTGGCAGGAGGCTCAGTGCAGGGTGAGACTCTTCCCTAAGCAATGCCAGCTACAAATTTCCATATTACTTAGGAGGCTGTTGGTGTTTTCAATACGTGTTCAGAGCATCTCCTTTAGGCCAAAGCTTGGTCCTGCTAGAGAAGCAATAATCATTTTCCCTGACAAAAGAATGAACATAGATTCAAGGAATGACTGCAAGTTACAGTCATGCAACCAATCATCTTCACTGGACAAGAAGAACTTCACCTTACCTTAGAGCTCTCTTCCTGTGGAGCAATCGTGAAGGCTTAAATCTGACTGAGTTCTCTTTGTCAAAATCTGTGGGGAAAGAAAGACCAAACACAACACCATAGTAAATTTGCTCTAATAAATGGGGAACTTTTAGGAAATTAGGTTATGGTCTCCAATCATAGTCCTTTTCCACTGGAAAAGACTGTACAAAGGCCTCCCCTCTAGTCAAAGTAGCATAAGCTGGAATACTCAAGATGGTGATAAACCAAAGCCTTGCAAAAACGTGTATAGACAGTGAACATATCAAAAGTGTCGACACTCCATGGAACTGCCATGCTCTAATCTCAGTATTCACGGTGTAGCACTGCAGTTTGGGGCTATCATTTAAACTCCTTTACTCTGTTTCCCAGCTTATTAAATGGGTGGAAGACATATTCAGGAAGCACTCTGCAAATGAGAAATGCTGGAAGCAGCAAGAGCCTTTTTGGCTGCAGCTTAGCAATACCATAAAAACTGCATATTCACTGCAGAAGTCGGAGATGCCCAGCTGAGGATCTGTTGCAACAACAGTATTACACCATCTATGACAGAAATATTTCTACAGGTTGTCTATTATTTGGGAGCTCTTTTTTTTTTCCTGAATAGCCTTAGAACATGCTTACTTTCAGAGAGGGCAATGGGCAATTTCCCCTCTCTCCCAGGCCCAGATTCAGCTTTTTCATTTCTGCAGTCACGAGCATCATGAGATGGTCTAAACAATGACCAGCGTTAAGGTGGGACCAGTGCTTCAAGGACCAGCTGCCTCCATTCAACAATGCATATGCTATTAAGAGACCTTGGAGAACTGCAAGCAGGAAGCAGAAGAGCACCTGGTCTGTGACTGCTGTTGAAAAACACATGAAGCTACTAATAATTTACTCCCAATGGGAAAATTGCCTTCCATCTCCATCTGTATTACATCAACTACCCCCAGACCCTAAATTAAAAAACAATTGGTCACTGACACATTGTTCACTTTATTTTTCAAAGACAGACCACTATTACACAACCTGGACTTTAGAACGATTCAAAAGCAGCAATATCCCTTTTACTCTACCTCAGAACTGAGATTTAACTATTTCAAAGAAAAGCTAACTGGCAAAAAAAATATATTATTTGCTTATACAAAATATTTTAAAATGTAGGTAGGATGTTTCTTATTTTTGCAGAAAGGGTTTAATGAAACCTATTACAGCTGACAACATGGGTCTTAATTTATAGAATATATCTTCTGTCTATGCCTTTCAAAACTTTTTAGCCCTCTCCGCTCTTCCACTTCTTTCTGCCACCTCTCCAGGTAAACAAAATAATAAAAATTAAAAAAAAAAAAAAAAAAAAGTAAAAGAAAAAGACCATTTTAATGGCTTGATAAAGATGTTTAAAATGTGCAAAAAAGCATTTTTAGTCATCTGCTACAAGTCACTGCAGATTTCAAGCAGCTTTACTAATAGCATTCTTCAACTTTAATAGGCAACTTTTTCCTGTTTTTGTTAACATTCATTTTCTCTTTCCAAGTAAATGGAGAATAAAGCACACAGATTACGTAGAAACATCTTGTTAGACCAAAACAGAGTATTATAAGAAAAACAGCGTGAATGGTATATAAATCATTATATTTTACACTACAACAATAAAAAGAATACTCCATGCCGTAAGTATCCTCTAAAAAGGCCAGATTTACATTACTGTGAGAAGAGTATGCAGTAACTTAAAAAGCCCAGCTCAGAATCAGCTTAGCTAATCAGAACCAGGCATATCTGAAATTTATAGCCGTTCTAACGGGATACAGCCCATCCTATAGTTTTTGGCACTAAAACAGCTGTCTGCTATGAAAACCACAAGTAGACCACAGAGAAATTCTCCCTAGCCCAGCCAAAACTGGAGAGGGGACGTGAGAAGGGAAGAAAGCAGCTTTCATGGCTGCGCTGGGAGAAGGGAGGGAGAAGGGCTGCTAAGAGGGGGCACGCAAGCTGGTTTGACTCTCGCTACCCATTAAACATATTCAGTAGTATTTATACACACCACATCTAAAATGCCTCAAAAACGCCTTAAAACTTCACTGTATTTCACAGGGGCAAGCTCCTCTCTCCCCCTCCCCAACACAGAAAACCCAACCAGAAAACTACATTCTGTTATACAGTTTTGATATTTTATGTATTTCCTCCTGTTCAAATTAAACCCCATGAGTGGGGATTAAAGTCCAATAAAACTTACTTAGTACAATATGGAAGTCTTAAAATTAAATGCAAACACAGGAGAAAAAGTAAAACAACTCTGCTTCAAAAGTAAATAAATATGCCCATAAGAGAACATCAGTTTAACACAGTCTTAATTCAATGGTTAATTTAAAGGAAAAAACCCACCCTCACAGAACCTGATACACAGAAGGAAAATCTTTGCAACAGCATTTTGTTCCTTCTTTCACTGAAGAATTCTAAACATGCTCATAACCACATTAAAACAATTTTAAATATTTGTATTTAAAATTAAGAGTATATTTACTGAGGTCTAAATCACAGTTGCTCACAAGTTTAACCATTTGTTCAGTCTACAGTCCCCCTCCCTCTTAGGTACAAACTACCAGATAAAACCACTATTCACAGCTTAATACATAGGAAATTTAAAAATGCTGAATATATTAAAAAAAAAAAAAAAGTAGATGCAACCTTGCAGTGTTACTTAGTATATTTAAAGGCCCTAAGTCAGTGGCAAGCTAAGCTAATTAAAAGATCCATCTAATCGGATCTTTCAAAAGTGTCCTTTAGGAAATAATGAAATAGCCTAGGTGACTAACTGCATACCGATTGCAGAAGTAGCTAATGTAGCTGCAGAGGATCCAGTCAAACAATATTTACAGATGCATACATATATACAAGAGAGATTAAACACACAGAAATGAACTGCATTTTCTTCTATCTACTTGGAACTCTTACCTTGCTCCTCAGAGTATTTAACATTTCCCAAATAGCTGGAGATCCAAGGATTTCTGAACATGGTTGCACAAACAAAGGATTCAGCAAAGAGAAACTACAATAGCAGCTAATTCTCAACCAGCCACAGCCCTAGGCCTGTCTTAGCAATATCATGTAGAGATTTTTCATAGCACAGGACCGGAGCTGTCAGGCTATCGCGTCCCAGGGAGTATAGTAAATGCATAGCAATAGGCTGCAAGCTGGAGCAGCTCAAGCCAGTAATCAGATTACAAACAGAAATTAGGCACATGAATGCTAAAACAGATTGGGCAATGGTGATTGGGAGATTTATAATATTACCACTTCAAAGATCCAGCCAAATCACATATGATATTCCTACAAAATGAATACAGAACCCCCAAATCCTCATACTAAAAACAAAACAAAACAAACCTCCCTCCCCAGAACAGAACACCACACCTCCAAGAAGAGGAATAATTAGTTCCTATCTCTAATCAGGATAAACTGCAACGCTTGCTTGAGAAAAGCAGCATCCAGGCTGCCAAAAAGAAAACAAATGGACTCTGTTAATCATATCATTATGCTAAATATTTTGTCTAACTATTAGTTGGAACATTTAAAACAGACAAGATCTGTGGATAACATATGAGCAAAATTACTGGTGGAGGTGGAGATTTAAGAACAGATACCACAGCTCCAAGTATTTTAATTCAAGACAGAAGGTGAAAAATTGCACAAAAGTATTGTCTAGCTACCATATTTTTTATTAAGCATATTTGATGGATTTCAGATTGAAGAGTCAGAAACCTTTATAGTTAAATTTGAAAGTCTGGAAGTATTTGTTCAAAATGGTGCAAACAACCCTGGCTCAGCCTTCCACACTGGAGTACCTGATTGTCTAACACACACAAAGAAGCATTAAATATGTGACTGAAACAGGTCCACGCACTCAGCCCCATCCAACCAAAGGCAGTAACTGCCCACTAGCTTCCCTCCAACAGATTTCTTGCCTTCAAAAAGATTTAAACTAGTACCAGTAAAAAACTCACCACAAGGCTGAGGTTGTCAGGACCATGAAAAGTCAGCTTAGAAACACAAGACAGTTCTTGGCATTTTTGCCTGCTTTTATGGTAGCTGGCACAACAGGACCCTGATCCATGGTGGGATCCTCTATGTACAGGCAAAATATAAGTGATGATGCTGTGAAAGAGACTGCTTAACCACAAGTGAAAAATATAATCTAGCAAAAACCTATTAATTTCTTTTGGCTTACCATGAGGTTGTATTTAGCCTGCCTAGGTCATCAAAACACTGCCTTTCATGCCAACAAGTTCTTGCAATGCATAGAAGAATACGCGCTCCACCTTGTGTAATGCCCCTGCTATTTGTATTATTTTTTTATTTATTTTAAAATGTGAATAATGTTGGAGTCACCTTAACCAAAGCACCTTTTATTAACCAATCTTTCAACAGCCCAGAGCTCCCTAGAACGAGAGTCATCCAACGCATGGAATATGGCATTGAAGCCTCTGAGTCATCAAGTAACATCCCCTGCTCAGAAATATTTGATGGCATGTACCACATTTTTTTCTTTGCCTGTAAGCTTACTGGCTCTCGTGTTTAATTCTAACCACTTCACAGCACTACCCATTGAACACAAACTGAACGTGACAGTGCTCTCTTGACCAGCTGTGAAGGCCTCCACGTACTCGAGTCTAGTACACACAAAAGCGCTAACAAAAAATGGAATCTGTTGACAGTGGTCCAAACTTGCCATTAACCTGAAAATCCGCTTTATGGCCTAACATAAGTGCAGGTGTGCTTAAAACACAAAAATGAGGCAGTGCAGAAATAACAAAGAAGCTGCTGGTAACAGCTAATGGGGACATTCTGGACCAGTATCTGTGTGGGTATATCAACAAGAGAAGTGCAGTTCTAAAAAGGTCCCTTCTTCCTGAACCCTGCTTGTGGGAAGAGAGTGTTTACTTGATCTTGTAAATACAGGTATTACCTGGAGCATTTTTAAGCACCTATAACTCATCCTGGTGCACACTAAGAGAACAGTTCTCATAAAGTGCAGATAAATAACACTAATTTGATAAATCTCGTGGCTGCAGTCTCTAGCAAGGTTGAAGGAGAAGCTAGACTTGACAGCTGAGCCAATGCAATAGCTCACAGCTGCCAAGACAGACAGTCCTACCCATTCCACGCTGCAGGACCTCCTGCTCCCCTACTGACGCAGTTAGATGACTGAACTGCTAGTAAATATTCCCTTTTATTTTTGCTGGGCATGCTTTTCAGGAGGTGCCAGAACAAAGAAAAAGGCACAGGATCTTATGACCAGGAAAGGGATCAATCCTTCAAGCTAACAAAAGAGGTGACCTTAGCTTGACTGTCATCTCCATGTCTGGTGATGTCCCATATGACAGAGAAGAAGAGGTGTGTTTGTATTTGTGGAGGGAGGGAACAGGCTCTCACATTCCTCTGCTGTAATCATCTCCAACATTTTGTCCTCAGCATCTTTCTGGTGAACAAGGTGTAGAAGGTAAAGCACATAGAGCTGCACAAAGACAGAAACACTCTATAGAGTGCCTTTGACAAATGTGTGTGTTTTAAACAAGTTCTTGCTTGTGCTGTTCAAATTCTACTCACAGGATATAGAAAGAGGACAGCTTCTCCAACAGCTCTGGCTACCACCTGGGGAGGAATACTTGTGACAGGCTTTGGTACAAGTAGGACTCCTTTCCCTACTATTTACGGCTGGCAGGTCAAGATTACAGGGGCCTACTCATGGGAACAAAAGGAATTATTACAGACGAAAGTAAAATATGCAATAAAAGGAACACCTGTATCAAGGTCTTCCAAAAAATCCCATAGTCTAAAGTCTGGTTTCCAGCTCTCTTCATGTTAGGGTGGAAGGTGATCACCAGTTATGGCTCTGTGCATGGTATCCATGAATTCACATTAATGCCACTGCTGTTAATACTAAAACTGTGCTACTGTGCAGAATCTGTGACCTCAGAGCTTGCTCTGCTTCACTTCAAGATGAGAGGTATATGCCAATGCTGCTTCCAACATTAAAACTCTTAGAGCCAAGAGATGCTGGAGCCCTAGGGTATTACACCAATGCTAACCACTTCGCACAGCCCATTGGGAAGATGACTGTATGTAACTGACAACTTCCCTCCCTCCCTTCCATTCAAAAGGGGTCTCCTATTGCAAGTCTGTCCTGTCCCTCAACCAGCGCTGGCACTGGAAAAGACACCTTGATAAAAAACAGACGCCAGGATCAAGCAATGGTATAAAGAAATGAAGTCTTAGATTTAGCTTTTTGCTGCTTGTTTGGAAATGTTAGGTTTAAGAGCAAGTCTTTCCCAGAAGAAAATAAATTCATCTCCAAATACTTGATGAGGGATGAAGGAGGAGTATTTTGCCCTTCAAAGTGATCCACTCTCCAGGACCTAGAAGTATGCTCGGCCAAACTATGTTATCACGGTTGTGTTACAAATCAGTAGTAATGTTCTTGTCCTCCTCTGCCATCATTAATTCTTGAGTATTAGCAGCCTCCAACACAAGCAAACAAAAAGAGAACAACAGTTCAGCTGTTAGAAAGGGGGGCAGCCCAGCTGGAAGCTAAGTTTGCAGTCATCTGGGCAAAGAGCTAGAGGTTAAGCATGCATACATTTCAAATCTGAGACTGCTCATGAAAGACCAGCTGGCAGCTAAATGTTGCTCTGAAGCTTCCCACAGGAAGAGAAGGAAAATATCTTCCTTTTGTCTGGCAAAACTAATCACTGTAATCAAAACTGGAGTTTAAACGGCTTGCAAAGCTGTTCCCAACTTACAGGGCTGTCAGACCCAAAGCACTGAAGAGTTATGAATGAGGTCCCACCAAGATCAAGTCTTTTTTCTTTCTGAATTTTGATCGCTTATGAATTTATATTTAGAAGTGCTCCTCTGTGATAAGGAGAACTAGATACTTTGTTGTGGCTTGCAGTTATTATGAAAACAAAAAATCAATGAAGTCTGTGACAGCTGTTTGAAGAAAGCCTAAAAATAAAAAAAAATTTTAAAAAAAATCAAGAATGCAGAGGAAAGAAAACCCACAGTGACTGCAAAGAAACTTTCAGCAAATATGCTAGTTAGGTAAACAGGAATCTGAGCAGCACGGAAAACTGAGATGATCTGTATAAACACGATAATGAAGTCATATTTACATCCACACTTCATAGGTAGAGTTCTAAAGCAGCTCATGAATTTTATTTCACTGCTCAGCTCCTGGACAAGGAGAGAGGGCTCTTGAGATAGCAAGTCAAAGAGAGCTGTGCCAAGACCTGAGATGCTGTGGATGATCTCAGGAATGAAGGTCAGAAGAGAGAGCTAAACGTGACCGCGCTCTTCCATCGCTCCATCTGACCTCTCTGCCCAGCCTCCAGGCCACTCGCCCACCACAAGCCACCCTGTCAGGTTTTGGCACATAGGAACATATTTCCAGAAGTAAGTGGTAAGGCACTAGAAGACCCTTCCTTTCCTTATTTTCTCTTTCCCCCACCCTCTAGCAAATTCTGCCAAGGTGTTCAAGAAATCGTTTTGCCTAAAGCTAAAGGATAGGTCAAAAATCTAACAGATTACTTCAGTAGCATAATCACTTAACAGGAAGTTATTATCTCAAGTCAAGTTCAAGCGTCCGAGCTTGCAAAAAGAATACGTGTTCTTGGTTGGCAATGCCAGTCTGTTTTCTCTTTTCTATGCAAACTCCATAAACATAGGCAAAGTGATATTCTCATTTCTAAACGGAGACCACTTGTATAGACTTTTAAACTAGAACAAAGTTTCATGACATGGTATCATTCCTCCAGTGAAAAGCAAGTTTAATCCTTTTTACTTTGCTTTTTTTCTCCACTTCCACTTTTTTGAATAATGATCCCGGCAAGAAGATTTCTGCTTTTTGGGTAGTGATTATGTTTTGGACAAGCCTTCAGATAAACTTCAGCACTGTGTTACCTGTGTGGTGTACTTTAGAACAGGTCACGTGCAAAGAGACTAAAAAAAGCTGATTAGTAAGCACCATACAGGGGACAAAGTTTTTTAGGAGAAGGTGACAAATGTGTTAGAAGAATATGGATGGTCTTTTTGTACTGAATATGTACTCATGTGCTCTGGGAAAAGGGAGAACAACAGCTATTTTTCCATGCCTAAAAAGCCTTTCTGTCTCTGGATTACCATTTCAGATTTCAAGAAGTCTCGCTCAAGTCATTAATTACAGCACTCAGAGTCTCCTGAAAGGAGATTTGGGTACCTTTCAATCTTGCAACACATTTCAGAATAAGGAACGTGAAGGCAATGTCCCCCTGCATGCCTACATCTCATATCACTGTTCACCAAACCATATGGCAAGACTGTAGCATAATTAAAGATCTTCAAGGTTTTCCTCTTTAGGAGTAGGATCAGTCTAGACTAGCTCCTTAAAGGAAGTTCAAAGGCCACGCAACCCTCTCGCATGGGGTAATCAGATATACCAGTGAGGCACATTATCTGAAGTGAGTCAGATCTGTTTGTCTGCAGGCCCGAAACAGTAACAGAAGATGTCAGGTGTGCACAGGGCCAGGGTTGGGCATGGACTGAGCAAATGGCTGGAAAGGAGGAATAAGGCAGGAACACATCCCCGCAGTATGTACAATTTAAATGATTAAACAGCCCAGGGAAAGACAGGTTTTTACCCAGCAAAACAGCATCTGAGAGCATTCCCACCGTGGCTCACTGTAAAGCAGCTGCAGTTCAGAATGTGAAGGCACATGGTCAGCCACAGGTCTGTGGATGATCGGCACTGAAGTCGTGACACAAGCGGCAGCTTCTTCCTTCCTGCTGCAGTGAACGAGAGCTTTGCCACTGCAGTGACTGACGGCAGAAGCCACTGCTGGGAGAGACTGCAAAACTGTCTGCCAAACAAGCGGCCAGGGTTTCTAGGACAGGCTTCCCCATCTCTAGACACTTTTAGTCTTTTCAGTCTCTGGAAAACTTTCTGAAGGAGTGCAATACAACCAGCACAAAGCTGCCTCCTTGCCTGGAGTGGCAAGCAGCCCCGCGCAGTTAAGGACGCAAAAGCACAGTCCCGCTACGGAGCTTTCTCCCGGCTGCTCTTGAACACCTCTGCGCTGCTATCAGCGCTCGTGAGTAAGAGCCCAATAAGGGAGCGGAGAGAGGCACACATACCACAAGGAAGAATTTATAACAAAATTCTTTAGCTCTTCTCGATAGTCATCTAAGGAAAACAGCAATTTTGTTTACCACTGTGATGTGACATTTTGCAGGTCACATCACATCCCTGCATACTTACCTTGAAATATAACTGCATTTTCAAGCCTCAGGCAGACAAAAAAACCCATGACCCCAGCTCCCATCCTGTTTATAGCATGTTGCAATGCTTTCTCAGAAAAGTAACTATTTAGTGAAAGAAATAAAGAAAAAGCATGTGCTTTATTCAAGAGCTGATGGTCAAGGCAGGACAGCTCAACTACAAGTACTGTTACTGAAAATAACATCCCCACAGATAAGCATGCATATCAGGCTTAATTTGCAACCAGCATGGCTAAGCAAAAATTCATGAGAAAAGAAAGTCTGGTTAGCACAGTGATGCTGCAGTTCTGGAGCCTGTTCTCTAGAGAGCAGGTTTAAATTCATAGCAGCCACGGCCTTTACTCTTTATTGCCCTCATAGACTCCCTAGTCCCCTGCAAAAATCATAAATGTGCCTGGTGCTCAGGAGGGTACCCATCACTAATAGCAGTTAATCACAAGTCAGATCCGAAGAGCTTCGACAGAGCTGCACATGAAAGCTTGCACAGCACCTGCTTGTACTGTACTTGTCTAAAAATATGGGGATTTTACTAAGGTAAAAACACAGACTTTTTTTTTTTTAAAGCCTTCTTCCATGTGAAAGTCAGTTTTTATGAGGCGGGTATGAAGCAAGCTAGTCAAGTCCTGGTTTGCACATAGGCAACATGTGCCAATATTCCCCTTCTCCTGGGAGCAGGGTCATTCCTTTAGCTAGTAACAGTCTTCCAATAAAGGGCATAAAACTGCGCAAGAGAGAGAGAAGAACCAAGTCCTGAAGTCTTACACACACAAAAACTCATTCCTCTTAGTTCAGGTGTGTCTCTGAGAGTAGGCAGCACAAGGAATGAAAACATACTTCACAAAGGCAACCGCAAAGTGTTCCCGTATATGGAACGACAGTGTGAACTGGCATCCTAAGGTTATAACCAAGCACATGAAAAATATGTCAGGAAAGAGAACTACAGTTATTAACATTTACATGGAAGGATATGTGTTTTTTTAAAGCTATCTCTAGCATAATACTTGATATTTGCCAAGCAGAGTTCAGTCTCCGACAGCTGCGCTCGGCAGCAGCAGCTCCCTGTCAGCGCCGCAGTACTGGGTCGTATCTCGAGGGGTCTGGGCTGGATCTGTTCTGGGCTGCGCACTCTCTGCCGCCATCCAGCATGTTCCGTCCCCAGACGCCGCCGCAGCAACTTGCCTAATAAGGCCACACGCGAGTTGACTGGCTGGCTTATAGGTCACGCAGTGTTTACCTTGCGAGCCGGCAGCGCAGCAGCAGCTGGAGCCGACGTCCCCTTGGGCAGGCAGAGGAGGTTTGGCCAGCCCTCCTGGACTGCTGTGCCGCCGCTCTGCCACCCCCGGGCTCGCTGAGCCACGGGAATCTCGGCAGATCCGCACTGGTCAGGAGCTCTCGCTGCTCCTACACCAGAGGTTAAGCTCAGCCAGCAGCTCACAGCTGAGAGAGATCATGCTTCAGTTTTACCACTGCAGCAAGTTCAGGTACCGTTTTCATCACAGCACATTTTAGGACCACTAGACTGGAAAAATAATCAGGTTTCTCACTGCATGAATTGCTTGAAAGTAGGCCAGCAGCGTGGGGATAAACAGCCACCTTCACAGCTTCAAGACAGCAGACAGGTACTTGTCACGCACTAGAACCAAGTGAACTAGATGAAAGCTAGGTACAGATACACATTTGAACACTACTATTCAATTATTTAACACTCTTGATCAATTATGGCGAGATTCATGGCAATTCAGACAGATGGCTTCAAAAGTAATTATTTACTCTCCCCAGAATATCTATCTGGCAAAAAAGCCCTGCTTCTGCTGCTCGCTGCCTCTCCTGTGATTGAGACTAGTTTTTCCTTTATGCTCCTCCAAAGGCAATTTCGAGATGCCAGATCTGGACACCATCCTACCGTCTTTCCCGGCACAGAGTCTGCAAGGAAAGCCACGAGATCTCTCTGTGGTCAGAGCTGCAGACAGCGGAGAGCAGCACGGGTCACCCCCCCAGCAGCACCGCCCTGAGCCCCCTGCAAGTGGCCACGCAGAGGGGCCTGTTCCCTACAGGTCAGTACACACAGTGCATTCCTCTCCTTCATCCTCCCGTGGTCTGGTACTGAACAGTACAATACCAGGATGGTTCAGATGTTATTTGTACCCTGATATTTCTAAAATCAGCATCTAATCTTCTAAGCGCTTTGCTGCCCTGAATGAAGCATCCCAGTGAGCTCGCTGCCGGAGGGCTGGCAGGGACTGTCCCCAGTCAGCAGGGACAGGCACAGAGGGCACAGCTCTGTGGGACGGCACTAGAGGGCGAATGGAGGATCCTGCACATTGCCCTGGAAACTTTCAGTTCCTGCGTTTTGTCAACTCCATGTCACAGCTCCTTCGAAAAATACCACCACCCTGTAAGGCTTAAATACCTACTTAGTACTACCAGATGCAACAATACATTTACCAAACAATTCTCAGAGCTCTCAAAATTTCTAACACACCGGGAGTAAAACCAAACCATGACTATCAGCCCACTGAAAGAAACCAATCTACAACAGTGATGTCCTGTTCCTGCCATGAACCCAGGGTTCACACTGTTATAATTAAAAGCGATAGCATATATGGCCAACTCTCTCTTTAAATAGCGCATGTTAAAAAAATGCAGTTGGGAATCATGCTAGAGTTTGTAAGCTCAGCCATTATCATGTTGAGCCGAAGCTGTGCCCAGACGCACACACAGATCTTGGCTCAGAACTGCTGATTTTTTATTAAAGGTCTATTCTCACCCAATATATTCTCCACTAATAGAAAGAAATGGGGCGCACACATCCAAAAAAGAGCCAGTCAGACACGATTACACACAAGTAGCTCTAAATTAAGCTAACTCACTTTGTGTCCAATTTGCTTACATCAGCAGTACGTCCTTCTGACTATCTAATATCAATAATGAATGCTGTAGGAAACTAAGCAACACACTACGAATGAGGTGGACTGGTTTGTGCACATTAGATCTTGCTAAAACTCTGTTAACAGAAGTCAGGATAGCCCTGAACTATGGAATTCAGTCACACTTCACAGGCATCCAGGCTGGGACAACAGAAAACTTAGCAGGCTCGCGCTACTTGCTAGAGGACATGGGTTCACCCATTCAGTTTCAATCTCTCAGAATACACACTGACAAACTCAAAGGACCAGGGGGAACACTGTCTCTCCTCTTGGTTAAAAAGGAGAATCTCAATAAACTCAGGCACATCCAGAAAAAACACTGTGACACCCTCACAGGTTACTGCTTATTTGACACCAGTTAATTTAGGACCGTTTGTGTAACTGCACGCTAGCAAATGCTTTCGAATGCTTTTATGCTTTTGCAGTTTTAAATGGGAGGTAAAGTAACAGCTGACTTTTGTCCATTGTAACACTCCCATTTTCCATCTTCACTCTCGGACGTTAAGAATTCCAAAAACACAGGCTTCAGGAAGGAATTTTTGGGACAGTTTAGAAATACAGCAGTATCTCCTCTACTGTGCTAAAGATGGAAAAAAAAAAAAAGAAAAAAGAATTAACATTTTTTAATCTGTCTTCTGAATATCCTAAATGCACAAGGACACCTAAGTGGTACAAAGTCACCCTTGCAAAGAAGCATGGCTTTTTCATTGTTCAGGACAAAGCGCAGTTATTGGACTCAGGTCTACCTGACTGGTACAGAGATAGAGAGTAAAGTTCTCACTGAATTCTTCAAGAACAGGGTGGAAAAGTAAATTCAGCAAAATCTATGCATGTCAAAGGCGATGCTGAAAGAACAGAGTAATGGCTCACCTAAGACCTCTACTTTAAATCAAGGCTGAAGAATATTTTCCGTGCACACTCTGCCAAACAGGCCACTTCCTCTGGTGACCTTACAAGAGTCAACTACCACCCCAGGCCTCGGTCACACAGGAGGAAACACAGCTACCACGTAATCAACAAAAATGTGCTGCAGGCACGCACTGCGCAGAAGACAGATGGGGTTTCAGTGAGGTAACTGGGAGGTGTTCTTCCCCTGGTGGTACAGAGGGCCAGTTCCAGCTCAAAAGCAAAATGTCATGACTTTGTTCAAATGAATGTAGTGAGCAGAGAAAACAGCCTACGAATGAAAGAACAAGGGCAGTTGCCTGGGGAGCTGGGAAGTTTGTTATAGTCCAGCCTCCCTGAGCCACCTTGGGGACGCAGAGAGGACCAGCTCCCGAGGCTGGTGCAACCTCACTGCCTGGGTGACGGGTGGGAAGGAGTGCTCTGCCACACCACAGCTTTTGCTGCCACATGGGAGGAGCTCAGATGTACTTGCCCCAAAGTTCACACATCTTGCTGAGACTACAACTGCCATCCCCAGCTCTACTTCTTCTTCTGTCCTAGCTCTCATCCTTGCCAAACCTTCTCTGATTTAACTTCTGCTGCCTTCTGCACACCTCCACCTTCCTCCTGTACCCCATCCTATGGGCAATCCCACCATACTTGTACTCTTCAGTGTTCCCAAATCTACTTGCCCTCTCCACTGGCTCTTCTCCAGCTCCCACTGCAGACTCTCCCATTAGAGATCCAGCCCCATTTCAATGGCTCTCTTCGCCCACTCCACTCCTTCCCCAAACCAGGCCACCTTCCTGAGCAGGGTTTTGTTTCCCTTCTCCAGGAGGTTTCCGTAAAGGGCTGTCCAGTCTAGCACTCAATGCATACTCCCCCCTTCACTAGGTGAGATCTGCACATGGGAAACTGAGGATGTGCATTTGTGAGAGCTGAACCAACCCAGAGCACACAAAGCTGAACTTCAGCAGCACACTACAGAGCAGGCCAACAACCGGAGGTGATGGTGTAAGCACGCTGATGGTCTTGGACACTTTTCTTTTGCAGGTAAACTCCCTTCATCAGTCAACTTGTTTGTCCCATGCAGAGCACTAAAGGAATGCTATGCTGTTTGAAGAGAAGCACTGAGTGTGTGTAATGGAAAAAAGAGACATCCCTTAAAAGAGAAAAGACAGGCAGCTTGAACAAATTAGAGCTGGAAAGATCTAGATCTCTTGATGGTCATTGGTTATTATAGTAATATATTACACTAATAGCCAGTTACAGAAAGGGTGCCAGACTAGGTCCTTGCAAGGCAGGCCTTACAACCCAGGTTTTGAAAATATACCTACAGTAGTATTTCCTTAAAAGTGAGGCAAAACCACTGCTGAGGAATAGTACATTACCGTTGAAGTCACAGACACGCACAGTATAGTGCTTCTTAGGCAGCAGGACACAGTGGGACACAGTCCTGTGCCAGGTGACGCCACCAAGTCCTCAGCGACCAGGGGCCTGTCACAAGTGAACGCAGCCTAGTGCTGAGCAACACGTTCAGCCAGCTCAGCCCAGGCACCACACCACGCTCGGCTGCTGCAGGACAGGGCTCAGGGTGGGCACAAAACCCAGCAGGGAAACGGGGCAAGTTCTGCAGCAAGACTTCTCTTTGCCACACTCTCCAAATCAAGGAACTTCCAGTTCTCAGGAGTGATGAGATGTCACAAGCCTTGGGGAATTTTGGAGTGCATGGACCCCGAGAAGCTTCGTTGTTAAAATGCCCCACCACCCACACAGGCCCCACAGCCACAGCTCGTGATCCAAGCCATAAACAGCTTCAGGACCTTATCAGAGCATATACAGGACAGGTACACAAGAAATTCACTGAAATGCACTTAGTTCATTGCCAGCACAGTGCCCTGCTCACAGTCTGCAAAAGGTATTCTTATGGCATGAAATCAGTCCTCCTTCCTATGGTAGGGAGCCCCCGGGAGCCACTTGGGAACTTTATTTCAGCACACCAGCACTACTGGCACATTTATTATTAAGTTCTATATCAACACTCCACAGAAAGGATTTTGAAGTCCAAGCAAGATGCTTGTTTTCCTCACTGCCTTCCTACATCTGGTCTGATTTTTCTAAGTGCTAATGGAAAAACCTGAATAAAATAAATCAGTACAAGAGCTAGGTAATCCAGCAGCTTCTCTAAATAAATGATTTAACAATTTGCATTGCACTTCAGCATACACATATTTTGCTTTGACTTAAAAAATCAAATTCTTAAATAGTCAAGTAAACAGAAAAAAGCTCAGTCGAGGCTACAATTCAAGACATTTAGACCATCTTGTAAGTGTATTGCTTGCCAATGGCTTTAAGTCAAACTACAGCAGTGTTTTAAACTCCCATGGAAAGTATGCCTGCATTAAAACTCAGCACAAGAAACTTAAACATCCTGACAGCATGTGGCCATGCATGAGATCACTGTGAAAAGCTGCAGCATTTTCTTCAGCTCTTATTTTCCTTTCCTGGGAAGTTTGAAACCATAATCATCAGCTTATACCCAAAGTCTAGATGTCAAGACAGCACAGACTGGAGTACGTCCAAGAGTTGCATTAGCTTACAATATGCAGTAATACGCAGTAAAATAACAAAATCCTGTCCAAGGAGATCTGGAGCATTACAATGTTATTTAATGAAGGCTGAACAAAACTAGAGGATTCCTCCTAGAGAGGACACTATATAGGGATTTCACTTGGAAAGCATAATTTCATTTTTATAGTCAAATTCTCACTTTCTTCCCTCAAGGGGGGTTGTGTGTATGAAAGTATTCTATTAAACAATTTGGCATATGTAAGTTTGCAACTAGTTGCTTTTTTGGGAGCTTTTTGTTTGCCAAGAATTATATGTATTTCTTGCAAGTCATTATGAAGAACAGTGTGAGAACATCTAGTTTCTGATATTTCAAGGGTCTGAGGGTGTATAAAAACCATCAGCATAGAAACTGGATTTTACAAAGTGTTCACGGGAAAAGTTTGGTTGGCTGGAGGTTTTTTTAAATATTTGTTTTCATTTATTGACTGTAAGAAAATTTTCTGTCAGAGTAAACACACAGCTCTTGATTAAAAGAATCTTATTCACCTATTCTATCTTTTTGTCCTGTAGTCAGGAAGCAAGAGAAGCAGAAGGCAGGCAGCTTGGTAAGTAACCTTGAAAAATGACTTCCAAACATAGAAAGGCAGGGAAGAGAAAGGAGGAGACTAAGGGATGACGAGGTGAATCAGCACCAGGAATGCCAGAAGCCTACACCAGTGTAGACCGCTGCCTTGTTTTATTGAAAAAGCCTAGAAGTGTTTCTCTGTGCTGAACTGTTAGCTGCGGTCCTTTATTTTTTCTAATGGGTGAAGAATGCCAACCCTGAGGGTATTCCACCTTCACTGCTTTGTGGCAAACACCTTAAAAGGAACATCCAGTAATACACGTTGTTAAATACTGTAACAAATTTACCCTCCCCAGAAAAATAAAACTTACATTTTGTTTCTATTCCCTTATCTAAAGGTTTAACTGCTCCTGTTCGTAGACTTTTTTTTTTCCTTACTATCTTAGATTGTGAAGAAAATAAATAAGTGTGGTTTCCTTACAAGATAGTTCAGTTTTCAAGTTTAAGGACTGCAGCAGGACTTTGACTCCATTTCAGTTCTCTCTGCTAAGAGATAGGGTTTGGAAAATAAGATGGTAAGAACAACTCAGAAAAGACCTTGGATCTCATTATGTCAGAATAATATATAGTTGTACCCATCTTTATCTACTGGAATTGCTACAAATACCTTTTTTCCCCCTTTGCATTTTTAATCTCATCATTATGCCAGTTTATTTTCTCTCTTTCCAAGCACTGGTAGTATTAATGCATCAGGATGGGGTCCTATAAATACTCTTATTCCACCTTTATAGAAAATGCTGGCTACCTTTGTAAAAGTAGCTTTCATTCATGGCAATGTGCAGACAATATACAAAAAAGACCTTATCTGTTAGAACTGAGCCACTGCACTCCATTAAGCTCCAGTTAGATTACAGTTTTTTCTGTAACATGTTCCACATCAAAAATTACATGAATGCCTAGTGCTGCTACTTCTTTTTGGTCAAATATTAAATCACTATATTAGTCTTAGCTTCTAATATCAGTTTCTCTGTGAACTTGCTACACAGAGGCCACACTCAAGCCATTTAATGCCTCAAGACCAGTCTTAGGGTGACTTGATGTCCAGCTTAGGTTTTCAGCCAGTCTTCTGAGGCCCATTGGACAGGTTACTAAAGTAGTGGTATTACTAACTAAAGTGGTAGTGGTGAAGGGCATTCACAACTAGTTACAGGTAATTTCTTGAAAAATTTGAAAGCAAAACACAAAAACCTTGGCTCCAATGCTAGCCATGTGACTGAAGACTTACGTGACTGAAGCACCGTGTGAAAGGGATATTTTAACATACCTTAATCTTTGAAAGTTTCTGTGAAACTGCCTCCAAGAAAGCCAGGACACAGATATGCCATATCCTACACAACAAGGATCATGGAAGATGTTGTGGTCTTTCCCTCAATATATCCTACTTGCTGTTAAACCGCTCTCAACACATGACACCTTTTTTCAAATTCAGTAGTCTGGAGGAAACTGGCTTCTGGCAGAGGAAGACAAATGCTAGCACAGCTACACCCGTTTCCTGACAAGTAATTTATCTAAATTAGATTAAGCCTTTCTGACCTTCTCCACCTCCCCAGAGCCTGGGTTAAATGCAAGGGTTACCTATCCAGCCCCTGGTACTAACAGGACACAGCTGACTAAACAGCTCTGCCCTCTTAACATACAGCAGGGGGACTCAGGGAAAAAAAAAAAAAAAAAAAAAAACACAAAACAAACCAAAAAAACCCAGGCTGGTTCCTGGGACTCCTGACACCAAACAGCATCAATCGTTTTGAGCATTATAATTGCTATTGAAATTCAGTTTTGCATGATAAAGCCAGATACCATAACTTTAAAAGCAACTGTTAATATATACAGAGGTTAATTTAGAAGGCATTTGTACAGACAGACCAGAACTAAGAAGTCAGACAAGCAAGTTAGAATATGACTTCTACTTTAACATGTTTAATCTGACACTGCTTCAACTATAATATTAACTATTTTAGAATACAGCACTACAGAAAAAGAGTGAAAAACTTTAGAAAAAGAGCACCAAGTAGTTTTCCTCTGCTCTCTGCAGTGTACAGTCCAATATACATGGACAGTGCATCACCAGATGTGAATTGATACGATAAATGTGATGAATATGAATTTGAATATGAATATGAAATATGAAAAATATTATAAAATAAAAAAAATATAAAAAATGATAAAGCATCCTAATTCAAAGCTTGCAAACAGCACATGTCAACTGTATTAGCAGCACAACTAAAGCATCTGTCATTCTGCAAAGCCTTAAAATTGTTCTTTAATATTTCAACTCTGAATTTTGTTTTTGCTTGAGGAAAATAATAGATTAAAAAAACTTACTAGCATTCAGGGCTTCTTGTTAGAATAGAAGTGATCTGATTTTGGAAATAAATACTTTGTGTTGTTGGGGTTTTTGTTTGTTTGTTTTAAGAATAAACGATAGAGGTTCTTTTTCTTTCTGCCATTACCTTTACAACTATAACTTCTTACGTTAGCAGTGTAGCATAAGGATGGAAACCAGTTGACAAAGAATGGCTGAAACTAGATTTGACTGATAAAGTTAAATTAGATAAACCCGATGCTATTTGTCTACAAATGACTGATCTTGCAAACTCGATTCTCAAAAAAACCTACAAAAATAAAACTTTCCAAAGAGAAGACAAAGAACTAAAATTTCCCAGGTGCCCTAGATACTGAGAACAGCCATGGGCTCATCGCGTACTGGTTTTATAGTCTCCCCTCTGTTCAACAGGCTGTAAACTCCTTATTTCTTTCTCCAGTAAAACAATTATCTTTTTGCCCTCCCCCCTCCACTGAAGGAACATCATACCAATGTGCTCTTCTTTGACAGTCCAATGCATGTCTGATTAAACTGAGTAGTTTTTTGTAACTTCTGTTTAACCTTCATATCTGCTGCTTCTATTTCAGACCTGATGAACTGATGGTGTGCCTGCAAGCTTGTCTCATTTTTCCCCCCATACCAGCTGGTCTAATAAATTACCTCTTCCTAAGAACCTCATGTTAGCTATGTCATTAGATCATACACAGCAAAACACCATTATGTCAGTTCAAACTTGTATTAAACCCTGATAAAGAGTACTTCTCACTTAAGAAATAATAAAAAGTCAGCCAAACTGCTATATAATACCTTGCATGATAAAGCCAGCCTTTCAACTTCTCTGCTCATCACATAGATGAGAGTTTAAATGCAAGGAAAGGCTTACTTATTAAATACCCTCCAGGAACAAAAGCATTTTCTGCTTAAATTGCTCTAAATGTAGAAAAAATATATCGATTGGACATTTTGAGAAGTTTGAGGTGACTCCTGGGCTGATGGTCAGTTTCCCAAACTGTCTGCTACAGAGCATGAGTGTAAAACAATCAGTCTGCATGATTTAAATTTAAAAGCAACTTTTTCTATTAATCTGAGAAAGGGAAGCAGGGGGGGGACCGGGGTGGGGCGGGGAAGGAACAGTTTGTTGCAGATAAATCACCTCTTTTCAATCCATGGGTAAAAGGTCTTTTTTTTTAAGGTCTGGCAGTTGGAGGCTTAAGTCCCCTTACAGACATGCCTTTATTTGGAAACAATGCTGGAGCAGGCAGGGCCGGGCAGGACTTTTTCATAAATGCTGCCTGGCCACATGCAAACCAACAACTTGGCAAAATGAGTGGCAGCTCTGCACAATCAATACAGCCATGTGCTCCTCTAACAAACCCTGTACAAAAACAAATGCGGAGATTATGGTTTGACAAAGCAAGCAAACAAACCAACCAACCAACAAACCACCAACAAACAACTTTCTAATCCCTTATTAGTGATTAAACAAAAGAGAATTAAAGTATCTGATTTTAGGCAGGGACCAGAGCTCCACATAAATCCTGCTAAACTTGAGGCTCACACAACTACACTTTTGAGGACACTTATTGCCTGTATCACAGTGCTGTCTTCAGGACTGCAGCATGTTTGCTCTGGAGAGCAAGAACTGGCTCCAGATCAGAGGGCACAGTCATATGAAATGCACAGGCAGCACTGGCTCTGAATGAGAGGGGGACAGGGAGCCAACCGAAGTGCTGACAAATGACTGGACATAAAACTTCAAACCGGGCACCATCAATGGATCAAAATGCAGGAATAAGACGTGGCTCACGTCGGTGTCAGCACTCGTTTGTTCACTGCAATACCTGCAAGATGGTTCCTTGAGATCACATCCCCCTTCATCGCACAGACAGACTATTTTTACACAGCCGATGACCAGGCCACTTTGACAAAAATAAACAGAACTAAAACTCGAAGCCAGCCGTCTTTCTGATACTCCTGTCTTCCAGGAGTCTCAGGAACATTAGCAGCAGAGGAGACCAACTGAGAGGAGGAGACCCCAGGAATCTTAAATTATAACTTGACCTCAAGTGCAACATCAGGATCTGTTTGCATTTTGTTTCTCCACCTTGCTTTCTCCCACACCAAGAAATGCTCCCAGCTAGGAAAGTTACCACATCCTCAGTAACTCTTCTTTTTTCTTTTGGAAAAAAAGACCTGATCAAGTTCCATTCATGTTTTCTTCCCCATGTTCTCAGATGTTGTCAAGGTCAGATACAGGAACCATATAAAAAGGCATTAAAGCAAAACAGAGCTATCTATATAAAGGTACTTTCATCTCCCTCAGAAAAAGAACTCTTGTTCCAGAAGTTGAAGTTCACATTCTGCACAATCTTTAGCTTGGATTATCCTCTATGCTCCTTCTGGAGTGTTAGCCCAGTGCTGTTGACCTGAGGAAAAATGTCCACGGCATTGCAGATGCCCAGCACTGGAGCTGGGTGGACCATCACCACCACGCCAGCCTCTCGCTTCCAGCCTTTTTAGACCACAACGTTCACAGAAACACCTGGCTGCAAAGACAGAAACCATTTGCATCCTTCCTTTGATGGACAGTTGATTTGATGATATCAGTCGTTAAGCCTGTGGATACTGGGCACCTTGGGAGGGTACCCAAAGAATCTCTTGAACCAGACATGGTCTGCATCTGCATGAAGATGCAGATTCTCCATCTAAAAAGTCTGAACAACACAGACAAGAAAACTAAGTACAATAGCAACATAACAATGAGGCAATTATGGGAGAAAGAAGGGGGGATACCTATTTAAAAACTTAATTTGTTAAGGAAAAGCCTGGACTTCAACCAAACAAGGCTTTTCTTCCCAGAGGACAGACCTGTGATGATTGTTTGGCATCTGTTCAGTTCCTCCTCCATGACAAGTAGCCTTGCTGCCTCCTGCAGGGATGTGATCAACACAACTTTGCCTGCCTGCAAGTTGCATTCAAAAGGCTCTCATCCAGAACAGTCTTGAACTTTGTTTTCCATCATGAAACACAACTTGCAAATGTATATTTTTATTTTTCCTGCCTGATCTCATGTAGAGAGGATGCACAGTTAAAGCATCTTTGGTAAGCTTAAAGCAGGAAGAGGAGTGTGGGGGAAAGAGTTTCTGTAGCACAAGTCCCTTTGTACTAAAAGGACTCAAGATTGAGTACTCAGTGCAGAAGAATACATGCTAACTTAATCATGCAAATTGCAAGATTAGGTAAGTGATAAATAAGTTTTCCTCTCAGAGGATTCCAAAGGCCTCTGTCAAAAAGGCAGCCTGTGTTTTACACCCAAAGGCAGCCACTGGCAGTCACCCTACAACAAGGGCTGCTAAAAGCTGAGGTTATTAAGGGATTTTCCTTCTCTCAAAATTGCAGCATGTCTCACTAGACATTAGCGATTTCCCGTTGCACTCCCCCAAGTGGTGAGAGCTCTTGAAAACATTATTTCTGATAAAATAATTTCAAAATTTAAGACTTTTTGCATTTTTATGGCCATATAGCACCTCTATTAGACTTACTGACTGCTGAAGAGTTGCCTCTTAAGAGGAAGGATTTCAATTTCAAAACAAGTTGGAATGACTTTCTGAATCCTCTCAAACCTTCTGAATCCTATTTAGCATGTTTTGAGATTTGCAGTTGTTTCCATGCTTTTTGTTCGGATTTAAGAACTGCTTTAACTATGTTTACTATGTTTATCTAGTGTTTACTCTTCCTTAGTCTGGCAAAATAAAGGGGTTGATCAGCTGTTATAGTTGCTTGACCAAAACAAATTACTAGTCTGGTTTAGATTTTAACTTCACACCACATCTAAAAAGAATTCCAAGTACTATTTTGTTCCTTTTCCTCCTACAGGTTGTGCTGTTAAGAGGGCTCTGTTTTACTGACCTTGATTCAAGAAACACAGTAACATGTTCTTCCTTTTCACTCTATTTCAGAATGAAGGGAAGTATGTATTAATTGAAGAGGAATAGTAACATTGTTTTCAGTAAGGTACGAAAATTCAGGACTTTAACTACCCTGATTCCAGGGCAGCTACAATCCCGTTCAGTGTTTTTTCCCATTGTACCAGGAACCTTAAGTGCCAAGGACACGTGAGGGATTTGCTTTGTCATTTCTTCTAAAGTTTCAACCAATACCGTGGCAAAAAAATGCAACAGGAAAAATAAGAGTACACTGACTACTACCAAGAGTTAGAGATTTTTCAATTAATTTCTGCCAAGTGAGACTAGAACTGTGACCTCTGTAGCTCTCTTCAACCCCTCAGCAATTCTGAAAGCATTATAAAATACTGCTAATTCTACAAACCAGAAATCAGATATTTTTCATAACTCTTTTGAGAGGAACAGAGTATCTTAAAACAAAGCAACAATCCTTAAAACTAATTGCTACCTTGAGCAAGAAAAGTTACTGCAGTAACTTTAAGTTAGTGAACATTACAGATTGCATTTAACAACTGGCAATTTTCAAGAGAGCCACCACATGCTTCGCAGCCTAGCAGGGCACTTTACAGCAAGCAAGCCAGAAATTACGACCAATTCAGTAACAAAAATAAGCACAAGAGAAATGATCAGCAACTCAGCTACCTGAAGCTGATTTATTTACGCAGTAGCTGGATGTAAATACTTCGTCTTCTGTACACTGGAAGACCTGCAGTTCAGGGAATGCATTAAGAGATTCAGAAACTGCATCCAACACTGTGTCTCCCTCTGATTGTTGTGTTGTGTAAAAACGACTGTGAGAGCATGTTCAGCCTAGTTAGCCAAGAATTTTACCATCTCTATAATTAACTCTGGAGTCTGACATCATCACCCCCTCAAGGTTCTCTTAAAATTTTAATAGCCTGGTTTATGAATATTAATTTGCCAGCATTACACTTCCAGGGATTTATGAAAACCCAACGGCATGTCAGTTCCCAAATAGGTTCGATTATTCCTGCTGCTTCCCTGGCATATTTATTACAAGCCAATTTTATGCTGTCAGAAAGCACATCAAGCCTGCAGTTGGTGCAGCCATCTAGGTTGTTTCATAGAGACTAACGGACACAGCAGACACCTGAGCGCTACTGCTAAGGATGCATATTAATCCCTCCGCTGGACTTGATGCTTCTTCACAGGCCTCATCAGTTCTAGCCTATAAAACCTCTTTCCCCCTTACCTCCTCCTGTTCCTCTCTCCCTACGTGCCACTGGAATTAAAAGCCAAGCATGTGACAGCCAGCCCTTCAAAGGCTGCTCCTCTGTAAGAGAACAGGCGCCCAAACCACAAGGGGTTTATGAGATGTGTACAGACAACTATTTCACACAGTCAACTTGCTTCAGCAAGTGCCACAAGTCAGATGAAACTGGCACACTGCAATAGCTAAATAAAGTTTGTGACACATTATTCCATTACCAAGAGGCATAAACAGTTCTTCTGTACCGGAATGTATAACTTGTTTGAGAGGTGTTTATTTTTTTCAGAACTGTGACGGTGCTGCAGTTTCAAACCACTGGCTTGGACATTACTGTATTTCACAGACCTGTGAGCCAACCAGCCCCAGGTGTAAAGCATCTCCACTTCTGAAAGAAGAGCTCAATAAAAGTTCATAGCGCAGGTAAATCGGAAACCCTTTTGACCTTGCATCAGGCAATAAATGTTAAGAACACAGTTTGTAAGGCACGTGAAATTTAAGGTTACATTAAATATATTAAGCCAGATGTTTATTTTTAGTCAGTTATTTCGAAGCTTCCTAATATTCATGCTAACTGGAAGGCAAAACTAGAAAGCCAAACAGTATGTCATTTCTCTCATCTATTCCTTGACTATGCTTCTCCTTTGCCAGTAGAGAGGCAGCTCAAAAAAGCTCAGAACTACTTTTTTCATTTCCTAACAAAATGAATTTAAATAGGTCATTCTGAAGGCATCAAACCTTACCTTAGAACAGTTTATGCACTTATGTGAATTTGCCCTCACCACTACCACTTCAGAACAAACACGGCAAGAGGTTTGATCTGTCATAAAGCAGCATTCAAAGTCTCTGCTTTCTGTTTCTTCTTCAAGTATTTACAAAGCAATGAAAACCTCTCAATTTGGAAGAGTCATTTCCAGCATTACCATTTGGCAAAAGCAGTATTTAAAGGTGCCTCCAAATGGAACTTTTAGACTACTCAAAGTTATCGGGGAAAAGGGAGGAAAGAAATGCAGATAAAGAATGACTTTGGTAATAAAAAAGGGTGCAATCCTCAAAGGGAAAGGGAGGGGAAATCAGAGACCAGCAACTCAGACAGTGAAGAAGAAAGGCCAGAAGTCCTGAAGGATGGGATCATGATCCTGTTTTAAAAAGTGAAAGGCTAAAGTTGGGACTGATACAATGGTCTATCGGCCAGTCCAGAAAGTCTGCAGTACCATAAATAAAATGGCTTTACAGAACATCTTCACTTGCAGTTTTTCCCTTGATGATTCCTCTAGATCCCAGGCCACAGCTTTGGCCAGAGAGAGTGTTCGGGAATAGAACTGTAAATTCTTACCAAACCTGATGAAAAGCTTTTGTACTACAAGCAGTCCTTGACACTGGTCAGGGTACAGCAGGCACAGCATCACTGTGGTTAAATTACAGTCTTGCTGGCTTGCTTCTGTGGAGAAACCAGGCTATTTGGCCTTGTTTTTTTCTTTCCCAGCCTTCTTTGGGGAGGGAATAATTTACGCTATGTCTTCAGAACACAAAGACCTATTGTCAAAGTCACAAGCTGCCTGTTTGCCCTAAGAGGGACAGATCCTTTGTGGTGAAGGGGAAAGGGAGACCTTTCACTTATAAGAGACCTCCTTTAGAAGCAGAATGGCTTTGTTGTTATTATTTTTTAAACAACAATAGAACGTTAAAATAATAAATAATTTACTTCAAGAACCCCTGAGGTAAAAGCTCAATTTTTGCTTTAAGAGCTCCAAAAGGAGACGAAAAAGCAAAAACAAAACACACACACAAAATCCACACCAAAACCCCCCACAACACCCAACCCAAAGTCTGCCCTGCAAAACTCTATTCCCTCCTCTCTGCTCCCCACACCCCATCCCCCCAAATTATTTATTTATTTTTAGTGATTTACAAGCTAAATCTCTAGCCTGCAACAAAACCAGGTTTGGGTAGCTGTCAACCCCTAAAGCTAAACAGCTACAACACTTGGCAAGTGGTTGTAGGAAGGACTTTTAGCTACAAGGGAAAAAACATGATAGGCTGGGTAAAGCTGAATGCCCATTTTTTTTGGCACCTGATACTCTCAATAGGATATATACAGCCATGTTGGCCAGGGTCAGGGCCCCGTATTATGTAAATACTTATAAACGTTTAGAGCTTGTCTGCTTTGCTAGACCACCCACCGAGAGTACAGCTTGATGGCCACGGGAACAGTACCACCAACTACATTGTTTTTTACTGTACTCTACTGAATACACTTAACCCCCAGTGAACTGACAAAATTACTCCTCTGTGTCAGGAAGATTCACAGATGTCTGCCCAGCGGGAGCTGCAGTAAAACATCCCTTTGCAGGCAGAAGGACACATCTCAGCTCCATTGGCTTTCATGCTTAGGTTTCAGCCCGCCAGTCTTAGAATATGCAAGGGCCACGCTTGAGTTTGCTCCCCTGCTAATAGGGAAATTGTGTTCAACACAAAAATCCGGGTTTGTGGAAGCAACACAAACACCAGAAAACTACTTTGTAATTCAACTGATTGTCACATGTCACAAGAGAGAAACAATTCAGAAGTGTTAATTGATCTGGAGTTCATTTCAACTCAAACCATTTGTAAGACTCTGAAGTCAAACAGCAGGTTGTGTTTCACAGCCACTGAGTCAAATGAATAAGGAGTAAAATATCCCAAGGTACTGAGCAAGGCATTGTCAGGGTATACGACATGTAAGTGAAGTCACATTGAGAATGAGTCATTTACACCTCCCAGAGTGTAATCCCATGATGCAATATTCAGATTAAATCTTAGACTATTATCCCAGCATTTCAACCCTGTCTGTTCCCAGCAGAGAAGTGACCTGAAGATGCTGTTTAAACTAGCCCATTTATCCAATCAAGACAGTAAAAACAAAAGCACAAGAGCGCTCCTCTTCTCGAAGTACTTCCCTTGGTTCTCCTTGAAACCTGCTCTAGGTTTCAGTCTTAAAGACCAGTCCTAATCCTTGATCTCTCTCAACTCCTGCTTCCTCTCCTCTCTTTCTCTCCAAAATCTTGCATAGGGAGCAAGTGGCCTGCTGCAGAAGGCTACTTGCAACACCAGGAAGACAGGCCAGGGCAACTAAGCCTAATAGTTCTTGATTCATCTTAAGTGTTTGTGGAGAGGGATGTGTGTGGAGTCACTATTTTTCCTGACAATTAACTTCCACAGAGTTGTGTTGTCATGACATTTCATTGCCTGCATTCAGTCTCGCACCATCACAGGCAATTGCAAGTCACTCATAAAAGTCTACTGAATTACTGGCCCTCGGTTTAATTCAGAAATTCACATCCGTTTATGGTTTCCCAAGAAACTAGCTACTTCTGGGCTGGCTTCAACCAAGTGGCAAAGTTTGTGTGATATCAAACATAAGTCTTTTGTAGCTGCACTTCAAAATTACACCCTGACTTTACTTAAACCTATTTTTACTTAAGTCCAAACATTCCAGCACACGCAGCATATAAGCCTTTGTAATTTGTAAGACAAAAGTTTACTTAGATTTCATATGAAAGGTGCAGAACCAACTAATTTTAAGCAGAAGATTGTTGAGACTTAAGTCCCTGTGATGCTCTGTCAGTAGCTGGCACAAAGATAACTAGATAACTGGGTGATTTCAACACTGGGCTAGAAGAAACAGCAGTAAGCTTGGTCCAACAATCAATACAGTGTCCTAAAATAGGAGATAAGTTCTCTTCGGCATTAGAATATTAGCACAAGTGCACAGCACTTTGTCCTACCTGCCTTACCATGGTCTGTTTAAGCCTTTAAATCAAATAAACTGAGGCTATTGTGAACACAGTATGACAGACCTCGAGTCGTAAACATTTAGATGCTGACATTCCACCCAATGTGGATGCAAAGCACTGACATACATCACAGCTCATAGGGCCCACATTTTTTGTCCCTTCTGCCATCTAACCAGAGCCAACAGTGTTCCCTACTCACCTGCCCTTAATTCTCACTCCCACATTGAGCAGCTCTTTTCTAACCCTGACTTCTCCCACCCCCACTGAATCAGCGTCTGGACTGGCATGGCCATGGTGAGCAGGACTGGGGAACCACGGGGCTAGAGAGGAAGGCGAAAAAAGTTCTCAGAGCAGTTCCCTGATCTATGCAGCCATGCAGTCAACTGATGTACATGGAGAGAGTGGTTCAGGAGAAAACTGGGAACAGGGGTGCAAGCGGGAGGTTTTCCTAAACTGGTACTTTAAAGTGAGGTTGCCACTTCCACTATTGCCATCTGCCAGTCCAAACCATCAGCTGCCTAAAGCAGTCAGAAGAACAAACTTGGTAACCCTAGCCTTAAACATTTGCAGGAACATGATCCAGTAGGTGTGCGTGTCTAACGTAGGTGGACAAAACCATCATTCCTGACAGCAGTAGGAAAGAATGTGGCTGGCCTCACCAAATGGTGCCTGAAGTGCCTAGGTATTTCCAAAAGACATGAGGAGATCTCAGTTTGAAACTCACCACAGCCTGATACCTGAACCAGCTTCAAGGCAGCCCTGAACACCAGTCTACAGGCAAGTGAACAGTAAGGCTGCCCTTGACCTCCCTTGCTTAAAGCAGGGCAGCTATGAAGAACACAAAGTCTTATTGATGATCTTATGTTTTTTCTGCAATTAGTAATTCCTATAAATCCTCCCAATTAATACATCTGACACACATTACTTGGCATAGTACAAAATGTTTGGGGTGAAGTGTGTTGATGCTATGTTTTCTCCTTTGACTCAACCATTACAAATCCTTACAGGCAGCAAAATATACATAATCCAAATAGCCAGAAACAGCTTAACACTGGAAAATCTAAGCCTTTATGGCTCTGAGTAACTGCCAGGATGGATCATTTTCCCTGTGCCCACCTAAACAGAATCCCTACATACAACAGATTGTGATTTCATCTGATGACTGATCAGCAAAGGCTTCCAGCCTCTGGTCAGAAGATAAATGCCAACCATTTGCATGTATGGGAGCTTTTTTAGCTTCGCAGCTCTCTAAGTTACCAGAGTTCCTCTGAGCTGAACACTCTCTTATCTGGCACAACATGCTACATGTCAGCATATGATCATCAAGTCTGTTCTTTTGAGCTCTGAGATACTTCAAGAGAACCAATTCTTTGCTACTCTTTCAAAGAGACTAACCAAACCAGGTTTTCTACAGCTTAAATAACCCATTTCCATCTCTGTGAGATGTCTAGCTGGACAGGTCACTCTTCACTCATGGCAATCAGTACCTAGATGAAGACTTGGTGCAGATTCCTACATGCCAATCCTGCCAGCACCAGCACTGTTAGCCTGCCTGGCTCTTCATTGCATGACTTGCATCTGCTGAAAGTGGCAATATGTTCACGTAAGTCTATTTACCCTTTACAGACACATGTACCTGTACATACGTGCCCTTAAGACTGCCTGATCCATACTCCTCCGAAATCTTCAGGAGATGTCAAGGGTAGATTTACATGGCATTTCATAAAATTAAATGACCTTACCTGTGTCAGTATATGTGGTTAGTTCAGTTAGTCTTTCTTGCTCTGAATAAGACAAAAGACCCTTACCCTTTCTAGAAATTTCAGCTAGGAAAAAAATATAAAAGTTATCCACACACCAAATATGAACAATTTTTGCAAACAGAATACATTTCTTCTAGACGTGCTCTGATTCACTAGTGTTTCAGGTACAAAATGACTGTAACCAGATGAAGCACAATTCTAAGTAATCACTATATAAGCAGAACTGACCACAAAAAACCTTCTAACAGTTCTGTTCATTCTCAGTACAGTTGCTTAAGGTCGAGTGAAAGTGCAAAATTCTTGATTTTTTGCAAAGGTACAGAAACATTTTAGTGTTAATTGCTCAGTTCAGTTTTAAATTGCTGAGTGGCAGGACTCACACCACTCCAAATACTAACAAGACAATTGTTAAATCATCTGTAACTTTAATATTTGCAGATATAAACTGACAAATGCATTTTGACAATACAAAAAATATAAAACCTGCCACAATTAAAATTGTACCATACCTTTATATATCTGTGTACTGATAATCAGAATATTTTAGTATGTACAGCTCTATAACCAAAATGTATTTTGTGCTATTTTATAAGGTATACATTTTTTCTAGCAATGTTTCCCTACTTTTCTACTAATGTTTCCTCAGTAATAATATAAGAAGAAATGGAAGTAAGAAAACATGAGAAACCTCAGCCTGAGAATTTGGTATTTAAACCTGTAACTATAAGGTGGTCTTTAAAGACTTGAGTTTGTTTTACAGTTATAAAATTAAGTTGCCCATTCTGAAACACAGCCTTCAGCTATGAAAGTAAAGATTCCTTGCTTGCAAAGACGACCTTTACTATCCAATCAGAATGAAAGGATAGAGGTTGAGCTATGTTTTCAAAGTCAGCTTGTGCAATTCACACATATTTCACCGAGTGCAACTCAGGGAGTTGGCATATGATTTTTGTTTGAAATAGTTTTAGAATAAACTAACTCTTGGTTAGGGTTTTAAAGGCATGCAGTAAGCTTAATTTCCCTTAACTTCAAGAGTTTATCATGTTATTTAGAACTACCAACATTGAATCTTTGAGTCTATTTCTTTCAAATTAGTTATATGCCTGGATGGTTTGACTACAATAAGAAACATATCATTCAAGGTTAGCTTTGCTTAGTGCAAAAAATAGCTACTTGTCTTCACAATGAAGTAGAAAAAGTGAAATCCAATGCTGCTGGAGCAACTGCCTTGGTTGTTCAGCTCCAGTTGCCTGTGTTAACAAATCAGGCATTTTTTTGTATTGGAAACTGAAGGCAGGCCAAGTGAACCCAGGTCTCTCAACTCCCAGCTCTGATTTGTGGCTACAGGGTTGGCATCACCAGCCCAAATCGCCGCTGGAGGGCCAACAGCTGCCCAGAACATTGCTTCTGGTAGGATCTCACCTTGGGTTTGGGGCCAGCTGGCACTTAATAGAAAATGACATTGAAATACTGTCCATTTTTGGCTCTAATATAAACGGTTGGGGCACTTATTTTCTAAGAATTAAAGAGTTATTCTAGCTGTCTCTGAGGTTTAACTGGGCTTCTAGTCAGAAAGGGTAATATTGAAAAAGTCACATGTGAAGCACATACGACTTGCATATTCCCTAGATCATCTGATGCAACTGTTTTTAAACACTAATCTACACTCCTCTCTCCTTCCGCAGTGAGCTATTAGGAGACAGTGCTAGCTTTGTTTTATTTTAGGGATTTATTTTAGTGTCTATGTGATGGAGCAAGAATGAAATCGTGTGGGTCTTTGCTGACTGCCAAGAGTTTACAGGTATAAGCCGTGAGGAGCACATTTGGCAGTCATTAACTCCATGGAAGTATTATTAACTTCTCACAGCACTTTGCCATGCAATCTCTCGGCTAACATCTGGATGCAGTTCCTTTGTAACACACCACTAGTAACAGCATGGCAGCTTTCGGTGTCAAACGGCTCAGTTCTGTGGGGAAATTACACAGTTCCCTCATAACAGCCTGATAGAGCCTTAAGTTGTTTTAGAAATGTATCTGGCCTTAGTTATTACGACACATGATGCTTCATGTCCAAGTTCATCACGATGCTTTTTTGTATACCTGAAGAGACGCATGCCGGGAAAATTTAGTAATTTTAATCTGGGTCTTTGAACTCTTACTTTACAGATTATCTTTTTTAAACTCTGAAAACTGGCATCGTTAGAGCAAAGAGAGACCATCCCATCAACTAAATACAAATAAATCAGTAAAGACTAAAGCATAATTGCTGTACCCTCTCTACTGAAAGACTCCCTTCAACACACCACCATGTGAGTAAGTGACATCAGAAGCATTTTTATCACCAGTTACCCAATGCATTCTTATCTGCTTAAGGCAGATTCCAACTAGGACATGTTTTGCTCATTAAAAATCACGACCTTCCAATGTGTCTGTTAACTCTGAAGTGCCTAGTTGGGAAAGCAGCGAAACCAGTGAATTAATAATGTGAGACCACTGTGCACAGTGCTTCCTTTGAGAGCTCACTATTCCCCTCCATTATGTCAAATGGAGGCTTTTCCATTTTGCATTCAGCAAGAACAGACACTGCGAACCGCCAGGCCTCTGCAAAGTGAATAATCTCAGTCACCCTGTCACTACAAACTATCCCAGAGCTTTTGCCTCTCAAAAATCGTAGTGAAATTGCCATGCACAACAATCAACACATTGGGGAACAAACATGAACTCAAACAATGGCAATTTAAACTAAATAAGCTTGTGCAGTTTTCACCTACATTCATTATATGAAAGGGTTAGAATCACGGAGGGATAGAATGTCCTGAGTTGGAAGGGACACGTCAGGATCATTGAGTCCAACTCACGTCCCTGCATAGGACAATCCCAAATTCGCACTGTGTCTACACTTTATAGACGAGAGCCTATCTTGTGAATGTGTTCTAAGCAAGGAAAATGACAATGTTGCATTAAAAATAATAATAAAAAAACCACAGCAAACCAAAACCAACCAACCAAAACAAAAAACCCACAAAAACAAACCCACAAACTCTACACATTATTAAGAATGTTTTGCATAAACTAGTGTACTAGCACTATACAAAGCTTTCAAACCACTTCATCAACATAAATCTAAACGAGAGAGAAACCCTGGCTCATAATGTGTTATAATGCATGCAGGATAGTGCAACACCATTTCCACACAGAAAATTGGCAAAATACTCCTCTGATCTGTCTGGAAATTTCTTGGTCACAAATGGCTCAACTCCACCATCTCTGATTCTACCTTGGCTTGATGTGAAGAAGAAATGTGTACTACCATTTCATGTTTCCTCAGCTAGATCATTTTGAGGAGCCTCGTGTACAGATACAGTGTCACCTCTCTTCTCTGTAAAAAAAGTAAAAATGGCACAGCTAGATTAAAAGTGCTCGCCTATCCCCACTACCTTTATGCCACACAAACTACAAATACAAGGAATTTAGTGAAGAAATGCCAAGTACAAAGCTATAGTCCTTCTGAATAAAGCTCCTAGAAATCTGAAATCTTCCTTCCCACTGGAAATTTTTGCCAAGAATGTAATTTAGCAATGTGATCAAGACAAAGCAGCATCGGAAGAGGTAGAATTAACACTTAAATTGACTAACTCCCCAGAGATAGCACAGAAGAAAGTTTCCCTGTTCCAACAAGTTTAAGCATCTGCTGCACAAAGAGGAGCTGATATTGTTACCTCTCATCAATCAAAATGTTTCCTGCATTACACCCTTAGCACATTTGAGCCTGAAATGCAAGTTAGGAGCTCTAACAGCGTCTTCCCGCTCTTGTGCAGACTCTGGGGTATCTAACTTCCCAACCTGATGTCTTTGTGGTCTGTTTTAAGGCTTTTAAAGCATTGACATAAACAGGTTTATAGGTGCAAAACACAGGCATTCTAAAATGGTGAAGCAATTTATATCAACTTGCTTTTTAAAATGCAAGTAACAAAGAAAAAAAAATCAGATCATATAAAAAAGGATGCCTACTAAAAATACTAATTCTACTGGAAGCAATGTAAAACCATTTTCAAGTCAGGTATCAAACTGAAGCGCACATCTGTTAATCCAAGACAAAAATTACCAGGCTGTCAGAAGGAGGATATTAATTGGACAGTTTCTTCCTAACCCTCACTGCCTCTGCAGGTAGAAGTATTCAATCTTCTATAAAGTATGTACATAGACATGAGTATTTAAATGTATATCTAACAAGGTCTGTGTGAGAAAGATTAAACATATGGGGTTTTTTATTCCAATAAAATATTCTTAACCCTAAACTGATAAAGCAGTTTTTAAACAGTAACTCTCCAAGCATGTTCTGTCTTCTGGTATTCCCTAGGCTAAAACACAGGTTTATGTGAGACAGAATAAAAATTCTAGATCCATTTGACAGAGAAATACAGATTTGTAATCCAAATAAAATGGAAGATGGCCTTAAATTGCTAGTTCCTGAAAGGGAAACTGAAAACCAGAAAAATTATTTCCTTGGCAAGGACACATTTCTTCTGGTTTTGGAGATTAAAATACAACACCTGGAACATCCTTAAAGCAAAGAACCTCCTCTTCCCACCCCTTCTGCCCCGTATGCTCTCCCCTTTTAACAGCTGATACTGCTGCAGGAGAGGAAAGTAAAGCAGTGCCAGTAATACCTGCGGTGTCCTAGTAATGTTAAAAATAAGAGAATGGAAAGCTGGAGGAAGCTTTCTTCAGAATGCTCCTAGTCTCAAAATACGACAGACTTACCTAATACAACAGTATTCACATGTGTTTATAGAACTTCTTAAACACAAGAGAAAATTTCTACTGAAAAATTTTGTTTTTATAGAAGCATTTTTATAGCTGCTTGTAGTACTATGGCTAAGGCTAATGTATTAAAATTGAAAAAGGAGAGACACCTCACACACAAATTAACCAGCAACAGGACTTTCCATTCATGGTAGAATGAACTCATCCTCTAAGCAAAACCATGAGAAGAAAAACACAAAATGCTTTAAGGAAGGCTGAATGACTGGCATGCACAGGCTGGAATAAACCCACTCACATTTCAACCTGACAAAGCCATGAATATTCCCAAACAATTGGTTCGAGTGACTGCATGCAAACTCTCCGAATGAGGTGCTACTTACTTCAGAATCTTGTAAAAAATGCACTTGTCTGCCTTTACACAAGGGAGAAAAGAAGGTACGGATGCAGCAGAAAGGGTCAAAGTCTTCTCAAAATAGTTACAGTTAATGCCTGGAGCTCTCTTTAGTCAGGAATTTCATAATTCTTGTTTCAGAAAAGTTTCTCACTTCAGCTAAGATTCTTTTCCAAAGGACCTAACACTCACTCGCTAAGAAAACACAAAACAAACTTCACAAAAGTTGCCAAACATCAACATGCAAGGCTGGCAAGTACATGTGCCATCAAGATGATTCAGATAAGTCAGATAAATTTAGAACAGCGCTTTCCTAAAAGCATGCATTCACTAAATGCAGTAAATATGCAGAAGCTATATCCAAGTGCAGATTCCAAACGTTAGAGCAAAGAATGTATCAGTGAAAATCTCCTTTTAAGAGTTCGCTGCCATCTGAAGTCCTCAATGTTATTCCTTGATCTGCCTTTAGTGTTTCCATCCATCACTGGATTTATCCACATAAAAAGCTATAGGCTCTCCAACCTCAGACGACTGAGCCAAATGCAGTGTGGCAACTTCACATAGGACCAACCTTTTATGGTTGGAACAGTAGAGCTTTGATACAGCTAATCTACCATAAATAGCTCTTGAAACTCAGAAGGATCAAATCAGCTGTTGCAACAGTCCCAGCCTGTAGCTGCTTCAAATCCAATTATACTGTCAACTCAACCTCGCAGCTCTCCTTTTTATTCCCCACCATCCAAAACTTTTTTAGTCCTGCTCCTGCAGGAAATTAAAAGCTGCAAAGACAAATGCAGCAGAACAAGATGCATTTAATAAAAACTGAAACAAGTGTACAAGTATTCTCACAATTATCTTAAGGAACAGAGGTTTTGTTCTGTTAGAAAACAGATAAAAAATCTGATACTCATAAAAAAAAAAAAATCAGCCCTGACTTGTAATTCAAACACACAATGTGAAATAAGCAAACAGTTCCAAGAACAGCAAGCTTAGCTTTAAAAGGTGGGCAAAACGAAGCAGATAAAGTTCATGGACCACTATCTGTGTCCCAGATTAAGGCATAAGGCACTGTATCGCTTGTATATTTTTTTTCTGTAACTTAAATACACTTGAGAAGTACTAGAACTCACTGTTATAAATCCTTGTACTACAATGTTTCCTTTCAGGTAGGTAGAACCATTTTCCCACAAAGAAGCTGAGAACTATGATTTAAGTATTCGTAAGGAAGCTTCCAAAATGTATGTTTACTAACCATACAAGTCAACATACCTCTGAAAATTACCGGTAGTGCTACTAGAGCACAGCAATTCCTGAGGAACCAGTGCAGTGACAATGCTCTGGAAAAAGATACAGGTTTGGATCCAGTGAAGCACAGGTAAGCAGCATTATCTTCGTGGTTCACCTCGCAGTGCAAAGAAACCACACAATCCAAGTACATAAATATATGCAAATAAAAGAGGGGTTTTTTTAAACCATATATTGTTTACATCTCCAATGTCTTTCCAAAACAAAGAGATAAATTACTGCAATGCAGTACAGGAACTCGGGTACTTCAAAGGGGAAGAAGTGTCTTGTGGGCAAAGCCTGGATCCGTATCTCCCATGAGCACCTAAATGCTGAACATTACCGGGACATCCTTGTTTAATGCCAGGCATGACATCTACAGTCTAGGCATCGGCCCTTGTACGAACAGGCGAAAAAGGGGACTGCTAACTCCCGGTATTCAAGCAGCCTTAAGAAGGGCCGGAAATTCAGATCCTCTAGAAACAACTCTAATGAAAGGGTCAAAATACAAAAACCATCATCCTCCATGTCATGGAAAATTGTCAGTCATATGCCATTATACTCTATGATCTTGCGTTAAATTTTATCATCTCAGTTAGAGGGCCTGAGTTTTAACTGATTTGCAAAGCACATAACATACACTGAACACAAAAACAGTCACTGGTTTCAATCTTGCCTACACAGATGATGACAAAGCAACTTCAATTCAGTGTGGGTGGCTTGAAGGAAGTGGTTTCCTATCTCCTCTAAATTGTGCATGAAGAACCCAACTGGGTCACCTTCTGCAAGTCTCAGGAAAGTCAAAGAGCTGGAAGAAGGCACAGAGAGTTTTCCCTTTAGGCCCTAGCAAATGCCTAACCAAATCAATTCGGATGCAGAGGGGACAGTGAGCTTTTCATTAGCATGGAAGAATCTGAGCATGTGACAAGTAGATAAAACAGACCCGCAAGATCTGCCTGAATAAGTTTATCACTTTGAACATGGCTTGTAGAACTTGTCACATTATGCTTCTGCACTGCAGTGAAAAGAAGTAGCTGAACCAACTGCTGACAAAAGTTCAACGGAGCTCTTAAAAATGCAACAGGCATGCTTGCAACTGGTAAGAGAAAGAGCAGCCGTGAGCATGCTGCCAGAGCACAACCACTGGTGCCTTATGCCCTATCCATAACCATTTAAAATCCAAGGTCTTTTATTACAGAGGAATTTGAAGGATGTGAGTTATGACATGGAAACACACCCCCTCTCAAGGAGTGGGACTGGGATCGCTTGTTTCTTTTATAGAAACCACTCTACATTCATTCTCGCTATCACACACTGAACTATGCTAAAGATTCCACTTTTGTGCCTAATCTATTTTTTTTTTAAATCTTATGTGTGCTCTTTTCACACAGACTTCTAGACTTCCCTGGCTATAAACACACAAAGCAGAACTAACTACCACGGAAATGCAGCAGCTTCCATCTCTTCCTCCCCAATACAAAATTTCTGTAAACAGAGAGTAGAAGAAGCCACAGCCAATACATCGGTTCCCTGCTAACTTTTCACAGCAAGCATAAGATCTAGCATGTGTCTCTCAGAGACTACGACCTCTTATTATCAAAGAGAGTGAGACACCACGCACTTCTCAGACCACACGTTCTGTCCCAATGAAGACAGAAGTACAAATTAACAGACACACTTTCAATACCAAGGTCTTGCATTGCAAGAGAGGATACGTGTTTCACTGAGTGACAGTCAAGCAATAACACCAGTGTAACACACACTAAAGTGCACACAGCTTGAGAGGTCTGGATTAAGCATTCATTTACTTAACAATTCAGCTTCCCAGTATACAGATATCTTCTTTTCAGCTGGGGATGGGAAGGAGAGATTTCCCAGGAAAAAGGACAGACGAATTTAATAAAAAGTGACTTACCAGCATCCATTGTTAGAATCATGACCCCACTTCTGTGTCCCAGGAAGCAGGAAGCCTTACCCATCCAGTGTGCGCGAATGACTCAGAAGGACAGCATGGCTTTGTTTCAGCTTATATCTCCCAGCTCATTCACCCCTCCTCCCTCTCGTGGGATAAAAGTGTTGCCTGTGCCTGGCCGTCCCCATTGGCTCAGCTAGAGAACCAGCTCATTTAGCATATTCAAGTTTCTGTGAGAGCATAACATGACCCACAGAGCACTTTTTATTCATCTTAAAACAAACAATCAAAAAAACCACAACACAAACCCTTTTCGTATTTCTGGAAGAACAAACCGTTCATTCTTTCACTATCAGACACATGTTACAGTTGGTGTTACTGCCACAGGGTCAAATAATTCTCTGGGCTCTGAATTGATGAGAAGGTGGCAGGTCAGGGAGGACAGTCCCACAGGCTTCAGTAACCCACAGTTCGGCTGCGCTGTCTGTCTATGGGAATAAAGCCACATGTTTTGTGTCAAAGCCCATGCCCCCTCCAACCAAGCTTATCTTCAATGCAAACTGTATATACCCCAAAACTGAAGATCTCCCAGTTTGCCAGGATGTGCTCTTCCATTTTATTTTTAAATAGGCAGAGCAGTAAAAGATCGCTGTCTTACTGAAGACACACACCCAGACTCTACAAGCTAGTCTCTGCAACGAGGAGAAAGTAATCTTTTTCTTAACATGTAGGATTTTCTAAATGTAACAACTAGTATAATGTAGGCTCTGCTTGAAGAATTTAGAAAGCTGTTACAATCTATTTGTGAACCACCACTCCAGTGAGATAACACAGCATTAAAATTTCACCACCATGTAAGTGAAAAATCTATCTGATCAAGAGATATCACAACCCTTCGTTAACTTTGATTGAACCATTGGACAGCTTAAAAAGTGCATTTGGAAAAAAAGAAGGTGGAAGGGGAGAGGAATTTGTTTCTTTCTGTACTGCAAAATCCTTGAGAACTTGCAGTCAGGCCCCAAAAGGCGAGCTTCTGTATCTTCTGAACTGCCAACAGACTTGATATCTGTACTTAGGGATTCAGCAAACACAGTGAATGAAACACTGATATTCCGGGTCTCCGATAAGAACTACCTTTTCTAAATAAAGCATGGACGTATTAGGCTACTGTCTCATCATGTTAGTCACCGCTAGATAAACTAAGATTCATAACTCTGCAATACAACCACAAGTGTATTTTGGAAGTGTTGCTTGTGGTTGTCGAAATAAACAGAGTACTCCCTCTCCTCCCTCCCTCTGTTTTTAGAAAGGTATCAGTTGCAAGTCTCCAACACCAAGGTTTGTAGAGTCACTAATTCAAAGAAATTAGCAAAAGCAGTACATTGGGTCACCACTTCTCAGGTTTCTTGACCTTCTCTTGCTCTGCATGGCTTCACACCAATACTCTCAAGTCATTGCAGTTTGGGGGAAACAAAATATTGCTCAAGATGAACATTTCTGACATCTTCAGTAGGACATTGCAATAAAAGCTTTTGAAAGAGGCATGAGTAATTCAGATCCTAGAAACAAATCTGAAATCTTTCACTGAATGGAAATTAGGAAGAAATAACCCAGGTGGACAGGCTGCTCCTCAAAAAGCCTTACTATAAAACGAAGCACAGAGTGTCAGAAAGGATGTCAGACTGAATGGATTAGTGGTTTTATGCAAAGTTTACCACACTCACAAAGTCAGGATGCTGTTTTGTTGACCATAATAAATAGCTAAGGATGTGGCAACAGCCCAGGTCATGTGCAGAGATGCATGTTAAACTTCTGGGAGTGACATCAGGCATAGCTTCCTTTCTTACCAATAATTACTAATTTGAAGAGAGATGCAGCAGTAAGGAAAATGCTTTTGCACTCTCCCAATCCCACCCTTTTTCACCTGGTAACACCTTTACTACAAATTCCAAATGCTCTAAACAAACAATTAAAAAAAAATCCATGACAACAAATACGAAAGCTTGGAGTATGCCTTCAAGTAGGGCAATCCTAAAGCTTGAGAGTAACTGTATGGAGAAAATAGCAAAGATCAACAAGGTAGAAGGTGAAGAGCTGGCACACTTTTGAGCACAACTGAGGATCGTGACCCTCTGCACAAGATGCCAGGCTAATCCAAGACTAACATTTCCATCCTCAGGCAAACTGAGCATCAGTAATATTGCCAGAGGACACCAGGCACAGCAGGTACTCCACCAAACACACATGTGTTTTAACAAAAGCATTGTCATCCGTTGTATAAGAGCAAACCACTTTCAATAGGATGACATTCCCTGTAAGCTTGGCTTTTGCAAGAAGTCTAGTACTACTGTTCTGCAGCAGTCTGGGTCAGCAAGAGATTGAGAGGTACTTCATGGCATTATTTTTAAAACAGTGCAAGAAACAGCCTACAAACTATTCAGAAAAGTAGTTGAATTGAAACCATAGTAGTGGGGAACAGTCTTATTGATATCTGAGAAAATAAATAGGAAATAAATGGGTTTTTGCCTTTATCCTCAGAAGGGAGAGGATGAAGTTTCCAGGGAGGTTAGAGAGAATATAGCACTGGTGTTCAACATGTGACATTAACCTGTAGGACACTGCTGCACTGACAGGGGATTTATAAAAACTGGGCATCTCTAGTGTTTCAATTCTAACCTACATGACAGAAATGAAACAAGTCACTGTTTTGCAAGCTACATTAGACAGCAAGAATTGGCTGAAATTTCTCTAATTAAAAATAAACCAGTATTAGAAGGAACACTGCATGCTTCTTCATATATAAGCAGTGCTGCTAAAGTAAGTGTCCAGGCAGACAGCACATGAACTTGCACGTGAAGACTTGGCCTTGCTGCCTTTTGTGGAAGTTACACAATACAGGTAGTACACGATAAATGCTATGCTGCTAACAAAACCAACAAACTGTAAATTAAAAAAAAAAATATATATATACATGTTCATTAACTGTATCTACTGAAATGGTATGAAAAGAGAGTGTGACTCAGCTGACTGTGTCCTGCACATTTCCCAGCCTCTGATGTCAACTGGACAGTCCTACCCAGATACAGCTCCAACAACAAAGTAGAACTCTAGGTCATGACCTCCAGAGATCATCAATTTTCTTCAATCATTTTACAGTCTGATAATCTGGAGCTCATGTAATTACTTACTGAATATTTATTTTAAGCCAGTTATGGAAACAGTAAATACTGCACAGTATTGCAAGATGCTATGGAAAAACTTAACCATGGTCATCTGAAGATTATATATCCTAGTAGCCTGTGGTTTAGTTATCAGACCTTCTCAAGCTATGTCTTGTCATATCTTAACCACATTAGATCTGTAAATTGCATATTGTTAACAATATCTCTTTGTTTAAACTGTCTACTGAGATAATCCACATGGATGTTAGTTGTTGATTTTTTTAAAAAAGTACAGCCAGAATAGCCATTCACATGGTCTGACAGCATCATCTTCTGAAGGTTACAACCATTTTACAATGGTATATACTAAGAAGCAAGTTCAGCAAGAAATTCTCTGGAGGCTTGACATACTTGAGTCTTTGCTGGAAGAAGTTATTTAAGCACATATTTCCCTTAAACACCTAAATTCACAGGACTGTTCACATAATTTTCAGTACATGCTTTAGTCTTGCAAGAACTGGCTACCTCTGCTCATCTTCATTAAATTATTCACTGCACAGAAAGTATACACCTAATAACCATGATGTGAATGTGCTTGCCCTTAACATTTTTGGAGGAGACTTTATAAAAATGCTTAAATTCAGAATTGTTGAGATTCAATGCATTTTTTCCATGACTATGCTCCAAACCCAAATCTTCAGGAATCGAGGTGAGGTTTCGCTTTTTTACTGCAAACCCTTCTAACTGTTCAAGCTCTTGAGCATATGTAAGGGTAAGCACTGCCCCCAGTACCGCTCCCCCCCACTTTTTTTTTTAAAGAAGATATTAAAACCAGCAAAATAGCTTTTACTCAAACTTCCACTCTTTACACTCTGTTTCTTCAGCCTTCAGAAGCCATGGCAAGTTGCAAGGAAAACAGTTATCATAGAATTTTTGAGTAACAACTGAAACTGTGCCTACCATACCCCTGAGAAAAAGCATAGGCTGCATGTGGTAAGAGAACCAGTAGGATGGCAGCTCTTGCCAGGCAGTATGGCCAGAATTCGACATCAGTTCTCTTTTAAGAAAGCTAAGAGATAGAACATCTATATATCATTTTGCTGATACGAACCAGTGATATCTTCCTGATAATGTCCAAGAAATCACATCTCTCTCCACTCACAAAAATTACACAATTCTCCAAGAGCTACCTGCATTTTATTAATGCTACATACATACTAGGAGGCACACACAAATTCTTCTTCAAATGTTTGATACAAGACAAAAAAAAAAAAAAAAAAAAAAGAAGAAGAAAACCAATGACCCATAGTTCTTGGTTCACATCTGCATTCATTTTTCAGCACAGGCTCACCTTAAATCCCAAGCATCCTGGCCTGACCCTCTAGGTAGATCTGCATCACCACATCCAAGTGGCTCACAATCCAAAAGGCAGTCCTCCTCCTACAAGAAGTAAACACAAAAAACATATGGGTTAGAACCACATATGCACATCCCAGGGTATGAAAAGAACTTCAGAACTATCAGGCAGTTGCACAAAGGGGATGACCTGATTGACTACAGGGAATGAAGCAGTTTAGAGTGTATTGCTACCTTGCCCATTCATATAGAAGAAGATCATCACCACAAGCAACAGCACTTTTCAAAACCCAGCTATTGATGCACTGTAGCTATACTCACAGGGAAAGAGAGGTCTTGCAAGTTTGCCTGGAACCCTGAGGAACTTGACCCTTCACTTACCACAGTCTGAGCCTTTTACATGAGACACGTTCTTGAACTACCAACTTCTCTAGAAATGCTGAGCTTTTCGCAGAATCACAGAATGGTTGGGGTTAAAAGGGACCTCTGGAGATCATATAGTCCAATCCATCTGCTAAAGCAGGTTCACCCAGAGCAGATCGCACAGGAATGTGTCCAGGTGCGTCTTGAATGTCTCCAGAGAAGGAGACTCCACAACTTCTCTGCCCAGCCGGTTCCAGTGCTCTGGCCCTCTCAAGTTAAAGAAGTTTTTCCTCATATTCATACTCATATTTTACTTAACCACCTCACGGAAATTAGTCTTTAATACAAGTTTCAATAAGGTCAAGCAGCACAGAAGACAACAACAAAACAGCAGCATCTACTAAAAGACTATTACCCTCAAGATCTTTAATTTTAAACATCAGTGGATACAACTGGAAGAGCCAGCTCTCTTCCTAGAAGCACAGCAATCAGGAGACAGATCTGAGACCTCTTGGGGTGGAGAGCACTTGACTTACCAAGCAGCTCCAGCTTTGTGAGCAACACCTGCCACGTGGCCTGATTTTTGATCCCCATACCTTGAACCACAACTGCTTTTATCTTTTTCTTTGGCAAATACAAAACATCTCTGGCTCTGCCTGTAACACTAATTGCTTTCCCACAGGGTGATTTAGTTCATGTGGAGATTCATGTTGATGCAGTACCCAAATTAGGTTGTTTCAAACTAGCTGAATTATCCGAGCACCACATTGTCCTTAAGGATACCAAAGCCCTGAACTCATAAAAACATACAATAATCAACTACTCCAGGCTTGTTACTCTATTCTGTACCATCAATAGAGTTGTTTGTTTCCACAGAGCAGTGAAGAGTCCTGCAATGCAGACCTGAACTCCCTGAAACAGTCTGTCATGTTGAACAGATTATTGTCTCCCTCCTGTAAACCAGCTGGTAGCTAAACCAACATTTTTCCTCTTGCGGGATGAGGTGAAGCACACCTATATATATCTTTAGGTGCAAAATATACTGCTTTCACTTTCACTGCTGCTTTATTAGACTTCCTTTTTTGATCTACTAAGAGGCACAAAATGAAGTCATGATATCCAAAGTGACCAGAGCAACAACTGTTAAGACCTGCCAGGTCACTGCTCTACTTCCACTGCAGCTGCTGAACATGTCAGACACTAATAGCAGCATCAAGAGAAGAGGTCAAAACAAAAATAATTCATTGAAAAAACAGAAAGACAGACAGGATGGGAATTTTGCCTAAGTTGGGAAAAATTCTGATTTTAGAAGACAAACAAACCTCCAAACATAGACTATTTTAGAGTCCATGGGAACAGATAAGGCAGGTAAGTCCCTAATGTTATGCACCTGTTCACACATTTTAACTAACCCAGTTTTTATGGTCTACCCACATTTATCTTTGTATTTCAGGCAGGAAACTTGCCTAAAGTTCCCAGAATATGGTAAACCACATGCTATTGTTTTGCCATTTCCAACTTCCATTCACCTCAAATGGGCATTCCTGCACTTTGGGAGGATAAATTAGTGCGGATTCACCTCAGCCTGGTAGGAAAGTTGAGGAAAAAAGGTGGTCAGCAAGGGGTAGTTGAAAGAAAGATAAACTATTATATTTCTTCCATGATCACATAGGCACAGTTACCGAATTCCTTCTTGTTGCTATGCCTTAGAGTTGCCTGAATACTTCTACTATTCCTACCTGCTTCCTTTTTACATATTAACATTTTAAAAAGACAGAAAAGCCAAGGATTTGAAATTCAGCTATAGTTTCAGTCAACTGTGAAGAGTTGATGTTTATAATGCACAGCATGCAGTTAACCTGGTGTACACTGCCACTACTCCACTAGCATATTTCATTATTTCTTCTGATTTGGAAAATGCTACATCTGTGTGTTGGAACAAGAGAGAAAAGACCACAGTGCTGCAGTTTTGAAGGCCTGAAGCTTTGAAGCCTGTCAAAGCCTGTCCTTTTAGAGGAACCTTGAATATCCGGTAGGAGTTGAACTATCTTGACAGAGTTGGGGTTTTGTTTGGTTTGGTTTTGATGGGGGTTTTTGTTTGGTTTTGGTTTTTGTGGTTTTGTGGGTTTGGTGGTGGTGGTGGTTGTTTGTTTTGGGTTTGTTTTGTTTGGGTTTTTTAAGTATATTTGCCTGTGTCACTATATTCTACACACCCTTGTTAGTATCAAAAGTCTTACAAGAAGTTTTGGCAAGAACACACAATGAGACAAACACAAGTCCTAAGAAATAGGGAGAACCTACCAGGGAACATTTGAGGCTGAAATCAAAATGCGAGAGCTGGCAGTTGAAATCCAACCTTTTAAAGATTGACCTTGGCTGCAATTTTTCCACTCTCACTCCAGTTAATCTGAGAAGTGTCTGGCAAGCACGTGAACCATATATCCGATAACTCCCATATTTTGAGAGTTTAGAACAAAAGCAGGAAAAGACACTCCAAATAATGTTTTTCCCTTTTTGATGGACTCCACTTTATTACACAATAGATGAATCCTGGAATCAGTCAGTACATCATGAAGGAAAAGATAGACATCAAAATATTATTTGGATACTTGATACTATGAACGAGAAAAAGGGGCTAGTGGATAATTGCCTCTGCTTAGCCACAAACGTCCATCATTTTTGATCCAGGAGAATAATCAAACTTCCAGTTTTTCTAGACAAAGATTCTTCTGGATGCAGATAACATAATATTTGGACTAATTTAACACCTGAAAGGTGAACCAGGAAAGCCTGTCACGATGTGCACAGCAGACAGAAATACAGCTGCTCTGCAAGAATTTGCAGTGACCCATCAGGTTATTCACTAGGCTCACTACAGGACAGCTACAACAGCTTCACTTCTTTAAGATAAACCTCATAGATATGGAGCTCTTAAGTGCAGAACTGACTTTAAAGAGTTTCACTGAAACAAATGAAGGTTTTGTCCCTCTAATGTCAAAAGGAGAGAAAAAGGAAAGAAAATTTTAGGATGTTTTATTTATTGCTTAGTGACTTATGTCACATCAGTTCTGCAAAGCCATCCTCTTCTGAGGCTCTTCGAACCCAACTCAATGAAGCCTGACACCACAAAACTTAAAGATGTTTTGATAAGGCCCCATTCTGCAAAGCCTTGGTACATCTTCAATTTTAAAAGAGAATAAAAAAGAATGCAGCCTGGAAAAACCTGGGAAAGAGGCAGAGGAGTGCAACAACTTCCCTGTGAAACCAGGAATCCTTACAGAGAGTTCAATTAAACCAGAGTCTAACGCCTCCTTCACACTATCTCACCTGAGGTGTCATCCTTCTTGATGCTCCAGAAGCGTGTAACAGAACATACTGGGCAGCAGCCAAGAGCAAAGGACATTTTCAGACTGCTGGTTATGCTTTTACAGCATCCCCTTCCCCTTCCACCCACCAAAAGAAAGGCCACAAAGACTTTTACTGGTCCGGGTTTCTCTTGAACACTCAGAAAATCACTTAAGAACAGCAAAATTCAGCTCTAAGCCTGCACTTACCCTCTGTATTGGTGCTAGACTGTAAACTCTTAACATCCCACATTCTAATTTTTCTTGTTTTCCGGGCTTTTCGAGAGAACCTACACAAGAGTAACAGGATACTGGCACTTTTGTTTGTAGCCAGTTCTCTTAGAAAATGCATTCAAGAGCTCAAATCCACCCTGCTGTTATTTTTTCCCATTCCACCATGTTACTTAAATCGCCGTTTGTGCTGTAATCTGCTCCAGGCAGCAGGACTCTCCCTCAGTGCATTTCTCTCCCATTTGACCTCACATAACACGGTCGTAGTTTGACCATCTGTTCCAGTCCCCCTGCCCAATAATGTTTTCAGAAACATTCTGCTTTTACACATTCCAGATGTTTAAAGAAATTACTCTTCTGAAGAGCCCAAGACCTGCTGAGGAGACAATCTCTACAAGTGTCAGGAGAATCATGCCTGACTATACTTCCCTCAGCACCCCAAAGTGAAGCCATTCACCTGAAAGGTATCAGCTCAGGGCCCAGGAAGCTGAGAGCTACACGAAGAACAACAGGTGCATATGCAATTCTCCCACCACACCATTTTTAAGTTTATACAGAGCATGAGTTAAGGATGACTCCTATAAATAGCATGGCATATAGAAATGTATCTGAACCTGAAAGTTATGTTATTGCAACACAAGATGAACATTTGAGGTGCACGTTGGAACAATTAAGTGTGCATATTCATGTTTACCACATTAAAGTGCTGCTATTGATACTTGCCAAATACTCCTTAAGCAAGGAGAATTAAAAGCAGGAAGCTCAAAAAAGCCCTTTAGCCAAGAAAGTCATAAGACATATTAATGTGAAGGTTTTTCCACAGTATTAGGCTAAAGTTTCTCTTAGAATCTGGTTTCAAATTTGATGAAATAGGATTCTGCAAGAAACTCTATACCACCTCACAGAAGCTCCCGTCATACACTGACCTCTAGTGTAATAAAGATTCAAGACATCAGAAGTCTCTCCAAAACTTCGAAAAGTTATCAAATTATTTTCCCATCACTCTGAAGGACATTTGCATGCAATAAAGGAGGCTGAAATGAGAAGGGCCTCACAGGATTACTCTCAATGGGTAAAACAAGCTACACAAACTGTTCTAAGGGTGTGAGGCTACTGTGGTGTTTACATAAAGTAATCTATAATAAAGCTGCATTTAACTACTTTGAACACCAGCTTAATTTAACACCTAAACATTCTGAACACCCAGAATTGTTTCCTAACTACAGTTTTACAAAGCTCAAATGAAAAACATTGCAAACAGAAACACAGGGTTTCAGCAAGTCCTGTACCAGACAGATCACTGTTAGATCAGCCCAGGTTCTCTATCAGACTTTCGCAGGGCATGTGGACAAAGCTGCTGGCTCTCATGTGCCTACTGTAGCCAGCACTCAAGACAAGAAGTCTGCTGGAAATGCGGTATAAAAATCCTCCTGGCTCCTCCCTCACTAAAGACCCAGAGCTCACAGTCAGCGGGACTGATGGCCTCTTAGAGAGCCCAGGCAAACCGAGCTGGCAGAGTCACTGGTTGGTTTTGACCCACAGCTTTTGAAAAAAAAAGAAAAAGTTAGTTTCAACACTACCAACTTAAAACCCAAACAAAAACTTTTCCACCCTCCAATTCAAATGATTAAACAATCTACATTTTGTTGTGAGGTAACTATAGTTTTATGATAAAAACTATTTAATGAAAGTGCAGCAAATTCTAAGATGGCATTGCTTAACAAGACAATTAAAATGGATGCCTGAATTATTTAGGGCTTGTATACCACTCCTGTGCACTCCCTAAGCACCTGACTCTGGACAACAAATCCCAGAGATGTTCGTTTTCCTTCAGACCGTGTATTATGCCTCCTTTAAAAGCAGGGCATCATTCAGAAGCTGTTTTCAGGTGAAGTAACATTTTCAAAGTGTCCAAGCTTTCCAATGTCTGTACACACTGCCTCTGAAATGCAGGCCGATGTGGCTATGTTGGAACAAAAGCTTCTATGTGCACTCTAGAGTAGAAGCTCTTATAAACTGAAATCTCTTCAACAAGATATTAAAGGCTTCAGAAGTACTAAGTTCAAAAAGAGTTCAGAACAGCATGAAAACAGCCATCATAATTTCAACATATGAAGGAGGTATTCAGAAATCATTTCAGAGATAACTGTTTGAAACTAAGTTCAGACCAACTAAAGGAGATCCTTTACATTTGTGCTCCCAGATTAGTCTGTGACGATAACCTATAAAGTAAGGACTGAGTTTTAAGACTGGTTTCCAGCTGTGAGTAACAGAATTTAATAAATCCTTATCTGTAATGACACTATCTGAAAGAATAGCTTTGCATTATTTTAAAAAATTATATACTTAATGATGTGTTCAAACCTAAATATCTGAAGTTTCAGACCACTTCTGAAATATATGCAAGTCATTAGGAAAACAACTATTAGTGTCAAACACACTTGCCTTCTGCACAGCCAGGAGCTTCTTGACACCCCAACAATGAATTCCACTTCCACATAAGCTGTCGCCTGCATCCTAAAGTCTGCTTTTTGGATGTACTATATCCTGCAATCTATATCTAGCAGCTTCTCTTGTCAGACTGAGGTGATAGCACCAAGTATATACAAGTTGCAGTGAAGTACAGCACCCTTCATGCAATTTGGTAAGCAGTCTAGAAGAAAAAGGATTCCTCGTTAGTGGTCCAGAATGCTAAATGTCAAATCTTACCTATAAGAATTGCTTTTCTTTTCTACATCACAGTCATTTTATAGCCAAAAACTCTTACTCCAGTTACAGCATGGAGTCAAACAGTAGCACTCAGGATTTACAAGGATATCGGTTGCTAAGTAAGGTCATTTCAAGCAGAGTTATGAGTAAGATTCATGTTCTAATGAGAGATCCTGGTCAAAGCCACTCAGCCACACTTCATTTCCAAACAAGTATGCCAACTCAGCCAGATACTACCTCACATACAGCCCATACGTCACTCAGACAAGGAACTACGTCAAGAAATCTCTTATGCAAAACTTCAGTTCCTTACCAGAAAATAGTTTGCCACTGACTAGGAAAGCACGGTACCACTCTCCCAGTCCAAAGGGGGCAACAGTTAAAGCATAGAGCACATCAGACAGACTGTGAACAAGAGGTGCATGGAGAAGTGCGTGAGTGAGCTCTGACGACTTGCACAAGAGATCCTTGCCATTGTGTTTGACAGAATGTGTTTTTCCAACTATTTTTTTCCTAAATTCTTGTACTTAATTGAATGCATGTGGTGGTGGGAATGACTTTTAGAACAGTGATGTGCATCAGTACACAGATGTTCCACATTTGTCATGTCACATGAACTTTGTGGCTAACACCCAACCATTAAAAGTCTAAAAATCCTCCTACATAAAAATCCACATGATGCATTTGTTCCTAGAAGAACATCACACAATATATTAGATTGCTGGAGACAGATTTCTCCTTCTTAAACTGCAACAAGCTTTCTCTGGTTTCAAGAAAAAAAAAAAGTAAATACATAGAAATTAAGTTTAATGGTAGCTTGACAAAATTTGCCAGAGCTAGGAGAAAGCCCTTCAAATCAAATTAAATGTAGTGTATTGTGTAAAGAAAAGGTACATGTTACGCATAATTATTTCCAGAATTTTTTTATATAGCTTTTTCTAAAGAAACTGTGAAAACACGGGAGTGAAGCAGACAGTTTCATAACCAACACAGAGATCTAAACTCTTCACTCAAGGAAGTTTCCTAGTTTCTTCCTTCCCAGATGAATTCAAACAAAAAATAAGGCACAGAAATCAATGTCAGAATACATGACTTAAGTTCTGCCCTCAGACCCTTACATTCAGCACTGTCTTAATGATAAGGAACATAGCTCAAAGTGCTATATCTGTTAAGAAATTTGTGTGTCCAGGATTAGTGAAATACTCCATTCTAAATTTTGTATTAGGCCGTTGACAATGTGTCACACTGCAGATTATGTAAATAATCAGGCAACTGCATACTGAGTGATTTTTTTACTGAGTTGGCCATATAATACTATATAAGGATTTGTTTCAGACACTAATTCCTGAGCTATCTTTACTAAAGGGCAGTAGCCCTTAAACATAAACACACTGTAGTTGACAGATCACTGCCTGTCCAAAAATCACATTTCAAAGGGAAAGTTACCTGAAGTAACTACGTATTCCTCATGAAATGCACCCAGCTTACAAGTGAAGACCTACAGTTATGACCAGCTTGGTACATTTGGATTTTGGCATACACTAGAAAGCACTGTTAATACATACATCTGTACTTGCAAGCAAACAATTAATTCAAGTAGAATAAATCTAAAGCCACTTCCTACCAGTTATTGCACATGACAGACCTGCAGTCAGCACCCTATAACACAAGAGAGATGGTTTCAATTTCTTGCTGACAGAAGCTTGTGTGACCTTGGAAAAGTCACCAGGGTTGTTCTGTGGCCCCACAGCAATCAGGGTCAGCTGCTGGCTGCCAGGTTCCCACTCCTCGGCTGCCTGAGTCCATCCTGCCCCTGCTCCACAACGCGTTTGATCCTGCACTGACTCATTTCAGACCAGCAACCATAAAAATAATTCAATTGCTTCTTTACACATTAAACACTGATGATTCAGTATGGGGTCCAAAAAGCAGAGGGGTGCAAAGGGGGAAGCTGGTACATGTGGGTGAGAACAGAGTAGCTAGCCCCCATAATCTAGCTCCCAGTCCATCACTCAAGATGAAGAGAACTCTCCAATTTCGCAGGAGTCTGTTGAGGATAAATAACTGAAGTTTAAAAAGGCACTGAGATTCATGTGAACTCTCTGGAGCAACATTTTAGATTTTGTGCCTAAGGAAGGGAATATTTTCCAGAGAATACCCATTTTGGACAAGTCTGTGGCTCCCATCACCTAAATTTCTACATTCTCTGGGGGCTTTGAGTCGGAGACTTACTGAAGTAAAATAAAGCTTACAGAGGGATCCACACAGAGACAGAATACTCCTGGACAAGCCTCTGCTTTGCAGGAAGCTCCAGTACAAGGGAGGTAACAGGAACAGGCACAGAAGGGGCCTTCCCTTCTACAAGGCTACATGCTCAACAAGATCACCACTTGCTGCTGTTTCTGTGATTCCTTCTGTATTTGAGTGTGGGGCATCACACAGCAGATTTATCTGAACAAGTGCAAAATCCTGGCTTGGAAGATCGATGCTGCTTTATCTCAGTTAGACATCACTTAGCCATAAAAATATGAAAAGGCAAGACATCGTCTTCAGGAGGTTCCCTAGATAAGATGTCCCCAAAAGCTGAATCTGATTTCTCCTCTCTCAAGAAAGGGAGAAGGCCCAATCCATTCTCAAAGCACCTCCAAGGAAGCCACAGCTTCCAATAATCCTCAGAGCAGTGGCTGTACCTCCGTTGCTGTTTGGGCTTGGCTACCTCAAGAGCCAGGAAAGACAATCCATTAAGAAGTCTACCACCTCTTCTCAGCTATCTCTCCTCTAACACCTGTGTTCTGGGGAGCATTTCCTTCTAGATCGCTGCAAGTGTTGTTTTCTTCCTAGTTCTTCTATTAGCACAGTTGTCTTAGGTGGCAGAATTAGACAGGATATATGGGATCAGAACAGGTATGTGTTAATAGTACCAAAGCAGAACCAGAAAGATCACAGCAAATATTCACTTTATTAGCACAATTTGAATACAGCAGACAGAACATATTTAGCAACATATTTTATCTAGCAGAATAAGTAGCAAAAACCTCACACAACATTTAAAGTTTATTTCAAACAGAAGATTATAAAGCGAACTCTTGGAAACACAGCTATATTGTTAAAGAAATTCAGCACACATCTAACGATAAGTTTATTTCTTAGACGTTCTTCCTACAACTGCCAGGTTTCTCCACACACATACTTTAAACAATTAAGTGGTAGCCATTCACCCATCTGCAAAACCTTAAGTAGCCTCTGGAGTCTTTAGTCTCCTTGTTTGTTTTATGAAATTACATCACAAACAATCCAGTCTTCTTCATGAGCTAAGCTTTGGAAACTTTACTCAGTGGACCACATAATTATGGTAGAGATTATCTAATCCTGTGGGATTTGCATAGTTCCTTGCTAAGTGTTTCTGCTATTAAAAAGCTTATGTTGCTTACAGTTTATTTACAGACCTAGGTTCTTTTCTTTTAAGGTAACTATGTCTGATTATAGTTTAAGTCTAAGATCGGAGCAATTTTGTGGTATACTTCATTGTAGCACAGCAGCCTTGTTATCAGTAATACAGCTGTGAATATTGTATGTAGAATACAATAGTCTGAATTTAATGGAAACAATATCATTATTACTCAATTTGCCGGTTTTGCATAATTCTGTTCAGAAGATATCTATGCTGTTCGGCAGGCTATCGAGTAAGCAATGGGAGAAAAAAAGTGAGCATGATATGCAGCTCTTGTAAAGGGAAGCTATGTATGTTTATTACAGCACCAGAAGTACTTGTGATAAGATTTCACATTTTCAGAGTGCAGTGGTCTGTCTATGCTGATAAATTCGGTTTTGAAAACAGAAGCAAGTACCAACAGCCAGAATACAAGTAACGCTGGAAGAGCCATTGTTTGATTGCTCAGCACGTCATTCAGCTGCCAGTGGCCAGAAGCGTCCAACAGAACAAGTGACAGAAGTTCATCCTTGCCTCACGTAACTCCTGGGAAAGCAGGGATGTGATTCTTGCAGAAAGTTTACTGTGATCACCACCCAGAGGCCTTATCACTGCTGGCAAGCTGGGTCAGCACTCCTCTCCAGCCTTCCTCTCCTCACGGCTGGGAAAGACATCTGAGCCAGAGCAGACCTCCCCGCTTCAGACACTTGAGAAATGCAGTGTGGAGATACCAGCTCACTCCTACCCTGCACAGAGATGTGTCCTCTTGCTTTTCCCCAATTCCACGCAAATTCATAACATACATGCTTAGGGCAGATGCTCAGTTTGCCAGTTAGCCAGCAGCAAGTAGAGTGCATTTTCTGAAACATACACAAAGGGCTACAACAAAGGGTAATTTGATTTATTTTAAAATTTATTTTTAGACTGCCATGTTTCACTTTAAATGACAGAGTGAGGGATTTTTTTAGGCTGGTAACAAGGTTCTGAAAAGCTAGACACATCACAGAAAGGTAATTCCTCTTGGCTAAGTAACTTGCTACGCTGAATGCGGAAGGGTAAGAACCTCAATGAATGTAAAAAGTGACTATTAGATGAAATCAAAGATGATGTTAAGTGTAAGGGAATTTCCCTACCTACAGGCTAAAAAACAAACAACCGACCAACCAAAACAAACAAACCACCACCAAAAAAAACCACACACAAAAAAACCAAACCCACAAACACACAGGAGAAAGAAAAATAAAACCAACAGCACAATACAAACAGATTAAAACCCAGTTTACAGCAAGACTATGAAACAACTATTGTTTTCAATCTCTTCCTTGCAGTTTAGAGAGTATCTGCTTTAAAACACCCACTTAATGTATCAGCAAACTGGCAGACCCAAGTGTTCTGGATTTATGTTATCTGAGAGAATTCTAACCTGCACTTGCACAGCTCTGCTTGCCATAAATCAGGACTGTGAAGATTTGCAATGTGCACTCATTACTGAGAGAGTCACCTCTGACATGTGGAAGTGTGCAAACAACAGGGGTGGGAATCACTTGTGACAGAGCACCCTCGGACAGGAACAGTGGCCAGAAGCATGTGCTATAGTTAGAGCTTCAGTCATGAGTTCAGAGCACAAATTACATTGCTTAAGCTCTCTTAGGCACACTCGGTCCTTAATCTTTAGCTTGAATTCCTTCCTCATCTTTTACATATCAATTAGATATAGCAAAATAAAAGCCAAGCACTAGCTGCACAAACTAGTTCATCTCCCAAATCCAACTTAAAAAAAAAAAAGTGCAGCAATTGCCACATTCTCTAGACAGTATGAATGTGGGTATCCCAGTGACAAATAGTATAAATTCCACACGGGATCCTGTGTATAGGTTTCACTGGCTGTACATTCAAAGAACTTCAGCAACTTTGACTAAGATACATCTGGCAAACAGAAGATTCCTTTTATATTTGCAAACCAGCTGCCACTGACTCAAGTCACAGCAGTCCCACCTTGAACTCACATCCCAACACAGGCACACACCAGTGTCGAATGAGACGTGCAGTAAATTGCCATTCTCGGCTGTATCTGAGCAAGAACATTTCCAACTTCGAAAGTTTTCTCATAAACCGCTAGAAATAGAGCACACCTATGATTAAATAAATGCCAATCCTAGCTAAAATAAAGTGTGATCCTAGATTTGAAGATTTCATTATTTAATATGCTCCTACACAACTAAAATGTAGCATGGGAGATGGTTCCATTACATTACTCTTTTGGCCAGGGCATCAATTACTTAAGACATCTTCTGAAAGGGCTGCAAAACCAAATTATAATGTTCTTAGTCTCATTGAGTAGCAACACTTATGAAAGAGCTATTTTACCAGCATGTAAACCAATGACTTCTGCCATCCTAGTAAGTATTATGGAGCAGATTTCCACATATGCTCATTAGATTGTCTTCCAAGTTCTCAAAGTGAATTTTTGAAACACTCCTTCAGGCTCAGAGACATTTGAATGTTCTGATTCCATAAAAATGGCAGTTTTTCCTTCAGAAGACACATGCAATTCTGCTGCAGATTATAGCTCTTAACCACCTCTTCAAAAAACCCCATACATTCAACACTTCTTCACCACTTTTATTTATTTTTTTATTTTATTTGCCTAGTTTCTCTCACTTCTCCAACTCATTTTGCAGCCGTGTTACCTCCTTATTGTAACTTAAGCCTATAGCATTCAAAGTACATGAGGTTTCAGTGTTAATACCAAGCATTAAGGTCTCAAGAATCATTCTTTCAAGCCAGAGTGCGTTCCTTTTCTCCAAAACAAATCAGCTTTCACTTGCTTTCATCAATTTTGATACTTTACTGTCTCCCTCAACACTTAAATAAAGGAGAAATACTGAAAATTAGATGCATCATTCATCTCTAAGTGGGTTTACAAACAGGACCTTGAGCACATTTTAAGTGTGGAACTGCTCAGTTTCCACTTGATTAGTCCAAAGCCATTAGTAGCATAACATATTCACTGCTTTAAAGATGCTGAGCTTCTTGTATGCTGAGAAGCAGCAGTTTTCACAACTGTTTACCACAGGACCGCAGAGGAACAGACTTGCTGCATCGAGCATAGAAAGCAGCAGGTATCAAGGGAGCTGACAGCAGAGTCACCACTGGAATTCCAGCTCATCACAAGCAACACTTGCAGTTTCGAATTTGCCAGCACTAACAAAGTGGATAACATAGACAGGTGTCCATTTCTTACACTTCAGGAATTTATTAAAAGAGAGCGCTTCTACATGTAATAATTGTCCAATTTTTAACATCAAGTTTTTCAAATTAGTCTCCAAGATTTTCTTTTTTTTTTGATGCTCATTGAGTCTTTACCTATATAGACAAAATTTCTTGAGACAATATCATTCACATAACTCATGCCCTCCTTCCAAACTCATACCAATGCTGCACCCTAGCAAGACTGAGTGGTCTACAAACCAAAAAAATGTAATACAAATAAGACGTGCATGATTTCTTTTGGCCAGAAAGATACTGCAAATATGGCTAATGGAGAAGATTTGTTGGAGGTCAGGCAAAGGTAGAAGTGCTAGAGCGATCAGCAACTCCAAGTCCTTGGCCAGCCAAAGTGAAGTGGCAAGTCCAGGAATGTCCTATTCCAATAAAAAGTGGGAGAGTGAGGGAAGGACAAACTATGTTTAAAGTCTTTGCTGAATAAAAGCATTCTCACTTGAATTGGGTAATTAGGGTTGATTTCAAAGTCTTCAGCAGTACAATTGACTAAGTTTCCATTAAATTGGTCTCCATGTGATCCATCATGCACTTAAAAATCTGGCATGTAACTCTGATCTTCAGTTACATTCAGCTATACTGTAAGATCTGCTTTGCACAGGAGCACATGTTCCTTTTACATGTCTACAAAGAAGGAATCAAATTTGAGTTTGGGAGAGATAGCAGCGATATATTGGCCATTTTCTGCCCAAGCCTGACTTGCGATTACTACAACTCTGCACTGAAACATCATCATTCAGTGGGTCTGCACAGCAATGGCAAAATTGCTTTGAGTATCTGGATAAAACCAGAAACAGCAGAGTAATCCAAAAAGTTTAAAATGTGAATTAAAGCTATGCAGCTCTTGAGAGACCCATAACAGAAAACTAGTCCCTTAAAAGTATACCTGCTTTCCAGCAGCTCTTCCCCTAAAGCCAGCAAGAGGTCACCTAATTCAGAATCCTATTTTCCTCTTCGTTTTTCCACAGTCACCTCTCCTGGTCAGATTACTATACATCATCCCCAAAAGCACAAGCACATCATCCAGCTCCAACAGAACGCAGGATATCTTGGCTGTTGGGGCCTTGTGGATCAACCGGACGTGGCTTGAGTGTCTAGCAATGAAGTCTTCATAGCAAGTTAGGGAGTAGTGCACAGCCAAAAAAAAAAAAAAAACCACCACGAACCACCAAAGAAACACCCCCCCCCAAACACCCAAGAACAGACTAATGACAAAAACAGACCATAAAATTCAAAACAGAAACAGTTGAATACCCTACCAAAGATAACAGTCACAATTAATTACAGCCTCCAGAAAGGCCAGATTCAGAAATGGAAGGAATATTAAACATTTAGCTCTCTCAGACAAGGCAGAAGGATATGACTAGTGCTGCATGGTCATTAGCGGGTACGTCATGTACTAGCCTATTCAGATCATCTCTTAACAATGGATTCAAGACACATTTCCTGTGTTTAGATTTATCTCCTGGGCTTAAGCATCTTGTGACGACATAACGACATAACATCATCCTCATTAATGAAATAAATTTCACTAAAATTCAATAAATGTAAGAATTCCTGAAGTTTAAAAAAATATATTTTTCTAACTAAACAAAGTTAGGGGCATACTGGATTCACGCAGCATATTGCACTTCTGTTCACCTATGCAAATTTTTAAAAATGCTTCATCTGTTAGTGACAACATTATGTTACACTGGAAAACAGAAGAACTCTTACTACAATCATCATCTGATCTGCAACGCCTCAAAGCATCTCAGCTTCCTCAACAACTGAGATAGCCCTCTTCATCGAGCAATTATAGAACAAGACTGAAGACTTACTTATGCATAAGGACAAGAGCAGTAGTCAAAAAACCCCTCCAAGGTTTTGGAAATTGATAGTGCCACACAAGAAACAGAAATGAGGCAGTAAACAAGATGAAGCAAGACTCAAGTGCCTAAGACAAACAGAACATAAAAGAGATTCTTGTGAATCAGGTGCACACACGAATACACGCTTGTTCTAAACAACAGCACTCAATACAGAGCACATTATTTAAATAGAATGAATCAAATAGATGCTGTAATTAAATCTGGAGAAGATATAAAGTAATATTTGAGAGCATAATCCAAACAGCCCTAACTAAGTTCTAGCACCAGATTTCAGGATAAGGGTCCTCCATGCCACATCTATTAAGTTAAATATGTCGGTGCTGCAAGACATCAGAAATAGCACTTGAACAACTAGAGCGCCATAAGCAGTACTCAGCTAACAAACCTTGCATCTCAGCTGGGCAGTGAGAGCACCTCTGTTAACAATTAACACTGGACCACCTCTGAACAACAAGGACTTTGCTATGGAGATATTACCTTAACTTTGAGTCTAAATCTCAGATCTCAATTATGTAATATTTCAGACAATAAGATCACCAAACCATAATGTAAAAAAAATGAATGAGAATCTTTTCAGAATGCTCCTCAAAATGAAACCTGTGACTGAGGTTTGTTTATACAAGTAAAATTCAAGGCAGCCAAGCAGTCACACTCTGCTTATTGCCAGATGAGTCTGAAATTTATTTCATCCACCTGTAATGCAGAACACGCTCCCATGTCTGGAGCTCAACACAACCATTAGTCTCCCCTTTGCACAGTGGATGTGCACCTACTGCCAGAACTAAGTGAGAAATCAAGCAGTTTTGTTTGTTGGGGTTTTTTTGCTTTAATCTAAATACTTCAATTTCCTCTATAATGAGCAAAAGTTTTGTTAAGATGTGAGAGAAGATAAAGCTGGTTTTACTTTGGTCAAAACTGTATATATGACTTATTCTGGAGAATGCACTGATAGTAAAGCACAGCCTTCTCTAGAACACTGAGGCAATTCAACACTTGCTGCAGCTAATAGAGCGAGCTCAGGTGTCCTTTGCAAACAAAACCTAGCACTAATCCGGAGATCTTGGTCTAGAAAATGATGGCTTAGGAGACAAGACTCCTGTACTGTGAGGTAGGTGTGTAGGGCCAGTCACTGGCAGTGAACTTACCAAGCTGCATCCACCAGTGCCACAAAGTCAGCAGGCAGGAGCAATAGTTTTGTTAAACAATGCTGGTGGTTCCCAGGAAGCCAGCACACTTGGAACCCACAATCCACAAAGCTGTCTTGCTAAATCCCATTGCTTTGTTTCAAGCCAATGTTTATAAACGACCAGCTTTTAAGCTATATTCCAGTGGTTTTGGGACATTCAAAAATCCTGGAGTTTACGCAGGTTGTCATAACTCTTTTGTTGCCAAATATGCATTGGTGGCACTACTGAGCAGTTACAGAAAAGGCTAGGAATCAGATCATTGCTGGGAATGTTTCCAGCCAGACACTTGTATTCTGCTAACTCAAACAAGACACTTGCCTCCTTTGCGCCAAAGCAAATCCCCAATTGCAAAACTAGGTGAAAAAGCAGGCCTTCACTGATGATCACAACCCAAAGCCATCAGGTTCAATAGCACTTATTACTCTCTAGTAAACTTTTAAGTACTCAGCCAGAGTTTGAACAAATCTTCAAAACTTCCTATGTTGTTTGTATTGACCCAAGTACAGTTATTTCAAATTTCCTTCCTCCCAAGCATTTCTTCCCCATTCTCTTTAATTTAATCCCCAGTACAGAAAAGACATGCTGTTACCATGGCTATTGTAACTCAAAAATACAGCAGCTCATGCTGTCTTTAAAAGATGCTAGATGATCTCACAGCATCTTTACAATCTGATGAACGAGTAAAGGATCTGCAATTTTAGATTACTAACACTCATATACAGTCACAATCCAATAGAGCCAAACAACACTATACAACTGCAACAGTTTCTGGCCTTTCCCAGCTGTGATCTTCCCTGAAAAGCATAAAGTTTCCTTTAAACAAAGAACTTTTTAAAAAATAGTGTGGAAAAGGAGCCACAACCACAAAATAAAAAATAAAAACTTCCAATTCCAGCATCTTAAGCTTCAGATGAACACTACCGCAGCATTCAATTTTAATGCTTTTAATTTGTCAAATCACAGCTGAAAGGTGTGATGAGAAAACCCATGTTCATACATGGGTCCATTCATGTTAGATGAAGTGAACTGTGAAGAGCACATATTTTTTTGTCCAGTCTGACTCTGATCCACCTTGCTCCACCAGCATGAAGACCAAGGCTCTAAAGTCAGGAGCTGGATCAAGGGGCCTTGTGCCACCAGCACTCGCATTCTTCTCCATCCCCACTCCCCGCTGGGCTGACCCCACCGCACCAGCTCCCACATGCACTGGAGGTCTGAGAGCTTCCTCAGTTTGCTAACACAGCAGAACACTGATGCGCTGATGCAGCAACCAAAACCCAAGATAAGGCAGCTTGCAAAGTTGAAGGAGTGGATGAGAGCCACCCCAGAATAATCAGCACATGCTTACAGCTGGAAGCAGGAAGGACAGAGAGAAATGGGAGGAGCAGGGAGCTGTTAGACTGAAAACTTCACCCCCAAAATGGTAAATCGCAAAGCCACACACAAAGAGTGCCTGAAAGGTTTCAAAACTTACTATAATTGCCTCTAAAACAAAGTCTTCAGAGTAGGGTTTCAGCGAGAGAGAGGAAATAATTTCTCTGCATTACCCTGCAAAGTCTACCACTTCTAGAAATGAGTTCTGAGGCTCAGAGTGACCTCACCATTCTGTGGAGGGAACATTCAATAATACTGTAATACTATTGTAAATATCATTTACAATAGAAGTGTGCAAAATGAACAGCTGTTGAGACATAAACCACGACTGAGAGGGCAGCCAACACTCAGGCTACCACAAGGGAAAAGTCCCAAAGCCCAAGGGAGTCAGTACACAAGCCATGATTTCCAGAAGGAAGGGACAAGCCGTGGGTAGCACATCAGCAGGATGCTGCTAGGGCTGGATCCCACAAGCCATGGTGTGTGCAGCATGAGACGGTGTTAACACCATTTGTGAGAAGCACAAATTTATTTTGTGCACACCCTTCCAGTACAGAAAGTTATGCCTGACCAGAAAGGAAAGTTACTTTGGCTTGGTTTAGCAAAGTCTTAAAACTCTGCCAAAGCATTGTCCAGACAACATAAGACATAGCTACGGGCAAGTTCTTGCTCTCAGAAATCACACACTTTCAGAGAGTCATTTAACCTCTCTGTAGCTTTATTTATTTGCAGTATTTTTAGGTTGTAGAAAGAGCAACAGCTACCTAGGTGGAATATAAAGGCAAGAATTGTTCAGGCTTGGGGAAATCAGACTCTAGACACACTATGACAGATGTCCTGCCTTAAATAGCAGCAGTAACGTTCCAGTACTTGAGAGCCCAGCTAACACTCCAAAATATTGGAAAGTATAAAACATTAATGAAGTTCATGTGATAAATCTGTTTCAAACAAGTAGCCTGCTCTGCAAAGAAAAAAAAACAAAACAAAACACTTTTATCTCTGCTATCTTAGGTAATTTGCTACATCTCCACTCCTTGTTCTTTCATTAAACAGAAAAACAAGAAGAATGTGCTGTGTAATTTGTGTTCTACTCTTGATTGTGTATTTGAAAGGAACAAATTAAGGATGCAGTTCTCAGTGAAGAAAGAGATTTACCTTATGGGAAGTCTGAAAAACTGATCATTTGAAATCCAGATTAAAGAAAAAAAAAAAAGAGATTGAGAACATCAGGTCATAAAGAAAGAGACCAGCATAAAGAAAAAGAGGGTTGTTCAGTATAATCTCAGTGAAGTGATACATGTAATTTTTCAAGTCACCCGAACTTGTCACTCCCAACCTGTGGTGCACACATCACACACTAGTGGTACGCAAGTCACGTTCAAGTTGCACACAAATGTTGGCCAAGTGTTGCCCAGGAGTGCGCACAAGCACATATATGCCTGTATGTGTGTGTGCACACCTGTGCACACATACTGGTGCTGATCTAGGAGCTACCCATCCACCACAGGCAATTTCAAGTACACCAGTTTCAGAAACTCTGACAAAGCAACTCAAAGACATGGCTGTATTCAATAGAGGGATTGTGTTCTGTTGCAACAACTGTCATACTTAGAGACTTGAGGGCATAAAAATAATTGAGGAATAAAGATGGTCTCAGGCTTGTAGGTATTTGACAAGTATCCAAGCCCCAGCAGCATGCACTGTGAATACAAGTGACAGGTAACAATTGAGCAAGTGATCTTCTGTTTATCAAAAGAATAGTGTTTCTTACAGCAGATCTCTAGAGGCCACAAAAAAAAAAACCATCCACAACACACCACAAACCACACAAACCAAAACAAAAAACCTAGAACATTCTGAACAACTTTAATACACAAAACTAACGACTGTTTTATAAGAGTTAGAAGTTTTCCACAATAAGAATTTGTGGTTTCCTGTGCAAGAAAGAATGTCAATTCACACCAACTTGTCCATGGAAAAAGTTTTTTTCAGGGCTTCCTTAAGAAACTAACTTCTGTAACACCAAAACTACTTGCTCTGTTTCAGCAGAGACTGGCATGATTATAAGTCACCATGTCAGTCTTTGCATAAGAAAGATCTAATGAAATAGCATTTGTTTTATTGGAAGGATACTGTCTACTATTGCATCATGAAAGTACATTTGTATGTTACTCTAGGAATTTCACAAGTAATCATAACTCTCAAAACCAGTATTTAAAGTGTTCCCTCTCTTCGTTGCATTTGGAAAGATCTTCTGGCCAGGCTGAAGTTCAGCACAAAACCATTCTGGTCCTCCACTTCCTTACTTCATACACATATATGGGCCTTTTGGGGTTTTGCTTTTGATTTCAGCAGCTCATTGCTGGCAGGCACCTCCTGGGAGCCCAGCACGTCCAACCAAATACTGCTTTAAAGATTTCTTTGAAAAGCCTGTTAGGTCAAAACACTAATAGCAAGTCAGATTAAACAAAACCACTGGTGACTTCTTTTTTTGCAGCTCCCTACTGGAAGGCAGATTAGGTTCCCAAACCAGGGAATGGAAATTTATATCTCACCTGGAATGTTTCATCTGCCATCTCCCTGCCCACACAAATCCCTTCAAGTTGTCTGTGGCTGTAATATCCCAGCAGGGTACACAACGCAGTGCATTTCAGACATGAAGTTTATTACAGAAGTATTAGCTGAGCATTCCCCTCTTAAACCACAAGTTTTAAAACCCGAAATGCATACCTAGCAGTAGTTAATAAAAGCTAACTATAGCATAATTAAGGTAAGTCCTAGGAAGTTGTTTAGCTGGGTTCAATGCCACTTAAATTCAAAATTCATTTTATTCAATTTAATTTAATTTCAAGCTAGAAGAATTAAACTTGCATTCCATACCAGGAATCCATATAAACAACTTATTGCCATACTCCAGGCTTTTGCTTGCAGTAGGAAGCCAGAACAACTTTGTTGCCAACCCGCAAATACAAAAATAGGCATTTGCATGCAAGCTGTAAAGTCAAGCATGCAACAAATGTTATGAAAACAGGACAAACAAGTGTATTTAAGAAAAAACAAATCTTTTCTCTGTCAACTACTGGTACTCTAAAATATTACAGGAAGGAAGAGGGCAGGGCACTGGGGAGAGCATCCAGGAGAGGGCTGGTGCAATCCCACGGTCATGGTATTTACAGAGTTCTGGGAGTCTATTCTCTAAGCTTTGCAAGGTTCAAGTTTTGTACAAACTCCTTTGAAGTAATATTTGTCACAGTATATGCTTTAAACCACAAATGACAGAATACTGTAACTAAAGTAATTCAAGCTGAAAGCCAACAGTGTGATCTAATGAGGAATACATAACCCAAGCAGTCTTGTGAAGTAAGGCAGAAGAAGAAACAGCTACCTTTTAGCAGATAACACCTAAACGCTGATTACAGATGAGAGTGCAGCCTCATGCACAGCACACAAACAAGGCAAAGCATCCAGAACACAAGTTAACTATAACAGGCAACCCTAACAACAGCAGCCCAACTAAGCCAGATCCTTACTGATAGCTATTACCTTGATAAACATACTCTGTTCTATTTTTGTAATTTTGTTCATTTTCGCAACTTCTGCTTAAGTAAGCAAACCTTTGCATCTTCCCAGTGACAGAGATGACTGTGTGTAAGTAGGCTCTGGGGTGCCCTACACATGGCTGATCAGCTATATACAGGGCAGAGTCATGATCTGCACAACCTGTGAGATAACAGGCATCCAAGCTCACCAGCATGCAGGGCAACCAGAGCTGCAGTGACCAACCTGGAAAGAAACAATTTAAATTGCCAAAGCGAGAGATGGCAACTCTCATCACATATCAACATGTGGCTTGGGGAAGCAGCTCTACTTCTGTTTTTAAATCAACACGCACTGTAATTTTTAGCTTCGGAGAGCAGTGGAAGAGTCATGGAGTGAGGCAGGCTAAGCAGCACTTACCACTAGCTGTGCAAATGAAATCATTAACAACAACAAAAGGAAACAAAGGCTGAAGGGATTAATTCAAGTTATATTTCTGGAACAGCAATTTTCCTGCTGCTGGAAATGCTGCTCTCCTGTGCAATCCACAAAGACTCCTTTGCCAAGGCTTGCAGTTGTCAGCTTTCCTGCAGTTGGAAGGCATTACATACACAGACATGTCTTTAAATTGCCTGGGAAGCCAATTTAAGTTTAGAGGAAACTTTAAAATAAATATTTTCCCCTGTAGGGGATGGAGCAAATTTAAGCCAAGTTAACAACATTGACAGAACCTTTCATTTAAAAGAAAGAAAAAACAAAAAAAAACCAAAAAACCCACAAACCTCTAACAAAAAGCTTCCTTCAATGCTCTATTTCTATGCCTTTCCAGAACTTCCACCAACTTAGTTAAGAACAGGTTTTGGAGGTGAGTGAGGGGGTAACCCCTTCTTTTTCCCCCATTGCTTTTAAACATCTTTAGCAATTTACTGCCATTTCAAGTCTTATCGCTTGACTTTTTAAGGACCTTTAAAGGTCCCTTGCAACCCAAACTATTTTATGATTTTATGATTCCCACCACCTTCCAGTAGAAGTATTTGTTTCTTCTAAAGCCTTTAATAACCAAACACCTCTTATTAATCAGTTACTGTCTTCCTCCTCTGCTCAACCAAGGACAAACCAATACCTCCTTTCATACTTCATACTTCTCAAATTCCACTCCTCCCAATCTCCTCTATGTCCATTCCCTAGACTCAGTCCAAAGGGCTTTATGAATTAATCAGCAGCACTTAAAAAAACAAGCGTTCCCTAACCTTCTCTGTGACAGACGTTTTTTCTCCATTCCTCACCCATCTTTGCCTGCCCTCAGTATCACACTCAGTTGTCTTCCTCTGTTTTTGAGGGACAGTCTGCTGTTCTGGATGAGAACCCTTGTTACATGTTTTCTAAAGAACTGCTAATACATGTAGTTATTAAATCCAGAATTCACATTCATTTCCACGTTTTCTGTAATAACTACACATTTCAGCTAATATCCATGACTGTGCTCAGCTAACATAACTATTTATCTAATATGATCATTTCAAACTATAAACCTGTATTTCTGCTATGATTTCAGACAAATATTGATTTAGTATTCCAACACTGAGTCCTAAAGAATTAATTTTCCAGAAGACAAGAGCAAGCATCTAGCCAAAGACAGTCAATGTTTCAACTTCTTTTAAGACACTAACACTAGAATGGAAAAGTTCAAACTCTCAGCTATTTGGAGATATGAAAAACAGATCCTGAAATACACTACCTTAAATCAAGAAACTTCTTACATTTTTGTTCTGTTTTTACAGGGCAATGCATATGATTAAGCCAGAGTCATCTTCTTAGCATAATTTAGGTAGCATTGATGTTTAACAGGAATACAAAAGCTACAACCAGCTAGGACAGAGTAGGCCTGACGAAACAAAACAAAACAAAACAAAAAGGCGGGGGGGGGGGTAGGAAAAAATATATAAATCTACAGTCACCTGAAAATTTCCTCTCTGAATAACAGGTTTCAGATCAGTTACAATGGGTAACTCAAAGCCTGGAGAAGTAGCCTTTTCTGCTATCAACAGCAAGAATGCAAAAGTTATTCCCTTCCAGTCTCCTTTACCATGAAATGATTCAAACAGCCAGTAAAATTCAAATTTACATTCTTCAACTGTGAACTGCAGTAAATATGTTTTCAAGAAAAAGTCTGATTTATCCCCTTATACAGGAGCATGGAATGCCAGTTAATGAAACCAGCTCAAACCTCCAGAAACTTAGCTTTATCACTATCTCTAACCATCTCTTGCAGCAACCAAATACAGGCTCCTTCTCACTCAAAGTTTCAAACTGACATTGTAGAACAGATTAAGTGTTTAAAACAGCGACTTCAGTCTTTAACAGAAATATCTCCCTTTTCCAAAGGTGCTTGAATTTACTCTGTTCAAAACTTTAACTGAAGTTCGCCATACTTCTGTATCTCCGGGGAGATAGTTACAGATTCACTGTTGCAGAAAAGACAAGTTCAGCCACACAAAACATTTTCCAGGCATTTCCTATCCTTTTCATAGCAGGGGCAGCAGGCTGGATGGAAAAATCCAGAAGGCAGGGCTCAGCCTATGGTCCCTCACCTGGACTGAGCACTCACTGAAGATACAAGGCACTTCAGAGCCTTTGCTCTTTCCCCACCATCCGATCTGAGCAGTGCGGCCACTGAAATAAAACTTGTTTCAAGAACTGGTAAATGAAAGCGTTGGCTGACAAGATGCCTGGTTAAACTGAGCATTTTTCAGATAAGTGAGGAAACAAAAGACCTGTTGACATGGCTTTAAGGAGCACCTTTTCATACCCCAGTTCTTTTGGATGTTACTACCACAGGCTGTGGATGTACATATATATGTAAACATAACTGTATTTCCTATTTGTGCTGAACCTAAGAAAATAAGATTTTTATGCAATCTGTCTGACTAGTGGCAAAGAAAACTTCTGCCAATGCTGATACAGTAAGAACACTCTACTTTTCTTTGAAGTCCATTAGAAGCAGGAGAGGTGCTCACAGCACCCAGCATTTAACAAGTCAATTTTATCTCCACTAATACTTAACACCAGAGAAACAAATGCAGCTACAGTTGCCTGCATTAAGCAGCTGGCAAGCTCAGAGATGGAAAAGTTGCGGAACAGCTGGGGAATGTGAGACCCTTTTGAACAGGCTGCTATGTGATCCAAAATAATGGTACGTGTTTACACACAACACAATGGCAGCAACAGCCAAGTGCAGGTCTGGCGAACGCCCTACAGCTGCTCCTTCCTTCAGACAAGGCACCAAGAGCAGATACAAGAGAGTTCATATTCACAAAAATATGACTTTCATCTTAAAAGGCCACAGTCTGATTTCCAAAATAGACAGCTGGCCCTCCAACTGGACTAAACTGTACAAGATTCTGTATTAGAAGTAGTTACCCTTTAAAACAGGCCTGGATTAGGGTCATAAAGCTTTCCAAACGGTTGCTACCACTGTTTCCAGCAATGCGTTTTTCAGACCAACAGGTTGCCATCTAACATATAAAAAGAAACTTAGCTTGTGACAGTATTTTCCAGCTAGAGTTAGGAAGACAGCCATATGTAAATTCTTAACAGGGACACTGACTACGCAGAAGTTAGCTATCCACATTAGTGAAAGATGTTCAGCATACTAGAAAGGAGGGTCTGAATAAACATAGGCTATTTTACAGCTTTTTTTTTTTTACACTAGCGTTGCACGTGGGTGCAAATTAAGTTGGCACCTGAAGACAATACATCCCACTGCTTACACCTAGACAGAGGGATCATCCTTATTTGCTGCTGCTTATGCAATGAGTGATAGGCGTGTTGCAAGGAGCACTGGCTTGTTTCACAATTGCCATCTGAAGGTAACACAATTTTGTACATGACCTTGCACAAAAATTGCATCACCTTATTTCGAGTGATCTTTCCAGTTTTCAAGTCTCAGAAGCACAGTATCAGTGGTACCATCTGTCTTGTTCAAGACAAGCCATGATTAAATAGTGCTAACAAACTGGCTACTACTTTATATCTTAACCATACCACTCCTAATTATGCCAGACACCAAACAGAGTTAGTAATGGAATGTTTCAACCCACTGCATCTCGATGAATATTACTCAGAAGAAATATTTTTTGACTCAGAGAAGGGGACAGCACTGAAAGACTTCCTCTTCTATTTCCTCTGCACATAGCCATTAATGTTACAATCCCAGTTAAGAGCTATTCAGAGTATGATAGTTAAAACTGGACAAAGACAACTGTCATAGCAACAATAACAGACGCAGGCACAATTTTTAATCGCTTTTGCTTTTATAAAATAAAATGCCACTAATAGCCATCACAGAAAGGAGGATTTTGGCATATGGGTTATAAGATTCTGTCTTGTAATTAATGGGACTCTGTCAATGGTAAGCACATCTCTCAGCACACCTAAGCAACCAAATGACACATCTGTACACTTTGATTTCAGAGTTCTGATAAAGACTTTCTAGTGAAATCCATTTGTGAGTTAAGTCATATTTCTAAGAAATTACCCATTTAAATGAAATATACATACTGAATAAAGGAGGAAAACAAGTAGAGCCTTGGATCACACTTCCAGAAAAGATCATTCTGGTACCAAAATGCTACTAGGCTAAGTGCCCTTCCTGCAGGCAAAGCAGTAACAGGCATGCTACCCCCAAATCCTACCATCTGTAAAGGTAAGAGAGCATAGATTTGCTCTTCCAGCTGCACTGATGCCAGGGGCAGCTGCAAGTGCTGTTGTGACAGAGGGAGCGATCGCTCATATCCCTGAGAGGTCCCAATATGAGCTCTAGAGCCCCACCTTCACCAGCAGCTTTTTCTCCAGAGTTTTGAACCAGTTCTGCTACCCGGATTTACCCAGCTTTGAGCACATCCCACTGCTCTAGTGTCTCTAAAGTCTTGTTCTCAAAACAAAAAAGTAACAATGGAGGCTTGAAACAAGTGCAGGGTGTTGGAATGAGTTATGACATCAGCAAAGCTTAGCAGAGTTCAAACAGATGATTTTTAACAATTACAGGTAATGCATTGACAGTCAACCTACATGGGCAAGTGAGATGTGAATGATCTGGATCATCCATAAGCTGCACTGAACCTCTCCCGAATTACTCTCCATACATACCATAATGGATTACTCTTTCGATCAAGATCACAAAAATAAATTCAACAAAAAACAAACCCAAAACCTAATTAAAAAAACCCACAGAACCCCAGTTTCTCATCAATTAGTCCCTACTAAACTAACTACTGCTTTAAAGGTGAAGATATTTGTCTTAAAATTCAAATGCTGTACTTACTAGGTACAGAAAAAAATAAGTGTACTTGGAAGTCCTTCTTTGGTTCTACTCAAATCATATATTGTAGTTTATTTTAAATTAAAAGATTTATCAATGTATTTGTGTCCATGAATGGGCCAGTGAGTTTCCACCTTTCTGATAAGTTCTTGTTAACAAGCATTTTACATGTGGCTATAAACTCAGCTCTTTCACAAAACAATTACTGCTGTTACTTGCCACAGAGGAACTAGGAAAACAAATCTTTTAATAGCTTATTCCCAATTTTACTATAACTGCACACAGATAAGTTGTTTGGGTTTTTTTAAATTGTTAAGAGGTACACCTACACCAAAGTTTACTTGCCATAACAAAGATTTCCCTACCATGTAGATCTCTTGACAGCCATGTCCCAACAGGCTCCAAATCGTTTATACACATACCAAATATTGTTCAAAGCAGACTTGCTTCAAGCAAGATTAAATACCTGTTTGGTTTGAACTGTGCCAGTGCCAGGATAAACTACACACTAAACTAGTTCAGACGGTTATCCCGCCAGGCACCAATGGCTTTTTAAACTCCCAGTACCCCAGAATCTGCTGCTTCTGGGAATTATGCCAGGAGCTGTGGGATAGCTCTCCACAGAGGACATTACAAATTAAATATTTTAGAAGTGTGCTTGTGTTTACATGGAGCAAGGTTGCAACAGTTCAGCATATGAGTCAGCATGATTTGCATCCACACAGAACTGAGCAGTGCAGTTGGGAACTATAAATTTTCCAGGGAAACAAAGAGCATGAAATGATTCCCCCAGGGGAATACAGTCAGGCTGCACCTAGGAGGAAATAACACTCACCTGAAGACAGGAATTTTGTTCAGAACTTTACTGCTAAAAAAGTCCACGATTTTCTTGTGGCAATTTCAGAAGTTTCTACACAGGACAGGCACTTTGGTCCTGCCTGTATCGGAGAGGTTAATGATGATATTGTGGCAAGATAAACTTATAGGCATGCACATCCGTGCTAGGATACAGCTCTTTAAGTCTTATAGTTAATACTCAACTCCTTTAAAGTGAAAGCTGAAGTGTATTTCCTATCAGGATAGCAAAGAAAAAATTTAAATGCATCTCACTTTACACAATAACATCCAACAAAGTCTTCTGACAGGTAAGCAAAGCAGAACTGAAAAAGAGGATGCTACTCTAGTGCATCTCTCCATGCTGTTTCCTACGGCCAGATGCATTTAAGAACCAGGCCAACACCCTTTTATTGAGGCCTCAAGAGGTACGGGAAAACAAGATGACCTATCAAGCCTCTGATATCCCACCAGGGAAGAATCTCTCATGGCAGGAACAGCTGTCAGACTTGTGTTTCAAGAGCTGAGCACATCACCACTATTCCTTCCTCTTGTCTCCACAACAAGCATCTCTGTCTTGCAGAGGCTTGATACAGACCATCAAGAAATCAGGACCATTTCTCTGAAAACACAGGCTGAACCTCCGCCACTGTTAGTCACACCAGGCAGCCCACAGAGCTAAGGACAGCACATCCTCATCTTGAACTGCACTTTCAGGTCAGAGGTAGTGACACCCCAACATAGTAACACTGCACACAGTTCTGTTGTGATAAACCTCATCAGCCACGTGAATCAGCCAAGAGAAGTTTCCATTTTCAAGTGGCTTTTGTTTTCATTCTGAACACAAGAGATTAAGCTAATTACAGGCTGAGAACATTTTTCAGTATGATATACTTTGGTTTACTCTTAAAGAAACACACTTGCCACAATAAAAATAACCAGATTAGTTCAGGACATTTTCCATAAGCTATCAGAGTGACTGTTCACATACCCAGAAGAACTACGTATCTTCCAGGATAAGAGTACTAACTTTCAGCAACTGAGATGCTATCTGAGCTAAGATCAGCCTATGACGACACTAAAAACCGTCAAAGACCCAGAACAATTTCAAAACTAAATGAAGAATTTTCACCTCCTATTTTATTTGCTTCCCACACCTCATGCTGCTGCCCCCTGGCAAGTAACAAACTTGAGTACACTCAGTCTTTGCAAGACCATTTAAGTCTGTTTTAAGAGAGTCGTAATCCACGATCACGTGCGGACTTCAAGAAGCATTATTAATAAAATGGATCCAAAGGTGTCATTATTAAGTAGTCAGCTCTGCAGCATTGGGTGTCCATGCTCTATGTAAAATCCTACAAGCACTGCACTAATAACTATCAGCATACCCTACTCATTTTTTTCCCGTTAATTACAATACTTCATTGTTTGTCCCCTTTCTAAACATATCATTGTTTTCTGGATTTTGGACAAGTCGGGGCAAGCTGCAATCCCACTGCTGACCCATTTAAGCCAGAGAAGGTAAGTACTCAACCTCTTCAGCACGGCCATTGGGCTCTGGGCCAAAAAGGTTCCGTGCATCACTAAGTAAGTACCCTGCTGATTTTGTCAGCCTTTCCCAGTACCCCACTGTGCTGTAACCAACCAGGATCATAACGTCCCTCTTTCTTTACATCACACGTGCACGCTGCTGCCGATGCCTTTTTTTTTTTTCTTTTCCCCAGTCGAAAGAAGAAACAAAACTCCTTCAAAAATTTCTCAGCCCCGCTGCAAGCAGCCCTTGCGCCGAGCGCGGCCATGGCAGAGCACCCTCTGCCGCACCGCCCGCTCACTGCTCCGCCTGCCGCCCCGCACAGCGCCCGCCGCCCCGCACAGCGCCCGCCGCCCCGCACAGCGCCCGCCGCCCCCGGCACGGACAAGGGCCGCGGCGCTGGCCGCCGCTCCCCGCCGCGCTGTGCCCGGCAGCAGGTGCCCCCGCAGCCCGTGCGGGACCCGCGGCGGGACCGAGCCCCTCGTCCCCCACATGTTGCTGCGCTGAGGAGAAAGCCCAGAGCCGGGGTGACAGCTCGGGCCGGGCGGGAGGGGAGGAGGGAGGAAAGCGGGGAAGTTTCGTGCGGCACCTTCGCGACGGAAACCCGCTCCCCGAGCGAGCGAAAAGCCCGCGGCGCCGCGTCAACGGCTGCGGCCGTGCCCCGGGGGCAGCGGCCGTGCCCCGGGGGCAGCGCCCGCCCCGGCGCCGCGCGGGTCTCCCTCCCGCGGGGACAGGGCGGCGAGCGCGGCCGCCGCTGCCACTCACCTCGCGGCCGGCGGCTCGGGGGCAGCCAAAGCCTCCGGCGGCGTCCGTCCGTCCGCCCGGCGGGGCGGAGTGGGGCGGAGTGGGGCGGGGGCAGCGGCGCGGCCCCCCGCGGCAGGGCCGGCTCCCGGGCGGGCGGGGCAGCGCCCCTCGCCGCAGCGCCCCTCGCCGCAGGCCCTGCGGGAGCGGCCGTGCCCGACCCCGGCCGGGCGCGCGGGGAGCAGCGGGCGCGCGGCGCTGCACGGCCCCACGCGGGACAGGGCGGGGCGGGAGGCACCCCTCGCGCCGGCCCCGCCCCCGCGCCCCCCGCCCGGATCGCCCCTGTTCAGCGCGCCTCCTGGAGGCGCTGCTCCACTCCTTAAAGGGGCCGCGCCCGGCGCCCCGGCGGGGCGGGGCCGGGCCGGTGTCACCCGCAGCGGCATGAGGGGCGCGTTTCTCCCCGGCGGAGCAAGCTGCCGGTAGCCCCTGGCAAAGGTAACGGCCACCGGCGCCGGAGTGAAGCCGTTAATGGAGACCGAGGTGCCGCAGCGGCACCGGCTCGGTCTCGTCCCGCCGGGCCCAGCCGGCCGCCGTGCGGGGCCGGGCTCGGGCGGCCCGAGGAGACCGTCGGGCCCCGCCGCAGCCGCGGGCCCGGGCTGCCGCTCCCCAGGCGGCGGGATGCGGGGATGCCGCCGGTGAATGCCGGCGGGCGGCGGGTACCGAGGCGCAGCGCCGCCGCCCATCCAAAGCCTGGAGGTCAGGCCGGGGCAGATGGGTTCAGAGCCCAGCCCTGCCAGCCGGAGCGTGTGAGGGGGCGTCTGCTGCCGGCCCGCGACCCCTGTCGCACAGGTGTGAGGGTACCCGGGACACGGGCCTTCCACCTCGCCAGCCTCACCAGCCAGCGTGTTGAAGTGCACTGGGAGTTTTTTGGGTCCCTTTCATCATAGCTGGCCCAAAGAATACTTAATTATTTCTTAAAAAGGACGCAGGCCCAGCAAGAGACCTCCAGGGCAGCGAAGGAACTAGGGTAACTCATGCATTAGCATAAATGTATGGATGACTCCTTCATTAACAACATTTCTGGACAGTATTTCTTTGTAGTTTGTATTCGGAAACATAGGACATCGTTCTCTTTATTAACTTGCACTGTCTCATTCCAGCCTGTCTCAACGAAATTGCAGAGTTTGCTCCTGCTGGGCTGGAGCAGATCCTGGGAAGCTCTATGGGAGCAGGTTGTCTAGAGGAACAATTCAATGAATGTCCTGCTTTCTCCCTACTACGTGACCACATGGAATAAAAGTTTGGTGAAACAGAAAGTGATTACCACTTCTTGTTTAAAGGGAGAAGCTTCTTTTTTTTTTTTTTTTTTCTCAGAGGCACATGTTTAAAGTTGAGGCATCATTAGGAAGATGGAGGAAATACAATTATGATGTTGTAGACCTCGCCTCAGTGGTGCAGCAAAGGTATTTGGCCACACAATAAAAGGGAAACAGAGCATTCAAATTTTCTGATATTAAACAGCCCAGAAGGTAGAACATCCTTTCTTGTATCTTCTCTCACTTTAATCTTTTGCTTTAGACAAATGTTTTTCTAAGTGAATTATGTGGAGAATTCAAGCACTGCTTCTGTTGATCAGATCTTACAAAGCAATCTGAAAAATGACCACAGCACATACCACATGAAGAATTTCCAAAGGGGGAATCAATAGAAAGAGTGTGTTGAATCTGAGAACTTAAGTAGAGAACACAAGGAACTGAACAGAATAGATGCTTCTGTTCCATTCAGTTGCATGTGCAAGAGCAGAGTCATCTTATCTTCTCCGTATCTGTGTGAAGTCTGTGCAGAGAAGCAGCAGAAAAGCTGAAGGTGTGGAAACATGCTGAGATGAGGCAAACCTAAAAACTTTAAAGTCAACACCCAACTAGTATTTAACAAGTCATGCTACAAAATATCTTTATCTGCAGCACTACAGTGGCTTTGTGCTCCAGATGAGTTCAGAACTGATACGGAGGGCTTAGCTTGAAATGTTGCTGGGCTTTATAGCTTTGTGGCAGGCAGAAGTTTCTTAATTGCAGGATAATGATAACGATGTAGTGTGGGCTCATGCGTTTCGCCTAGTGGTTATGAGTTGCTTTGTGCAGACATATGAAAATAAAAGCATCGACGTGTCCTTCCAGTCCGACTGAGGGAGAGAAGGAGGAAAGCTAGCATGGAAAAGGAGTCAAATATAAACCTTAGGAAGGTTAAAAATTTTGCATTAAAAAAGTGACCTTGGAAATGTGGTTTATTCATCTGCCTTTCAGCACAATTTGTCCTGTTGTTCAACACCCATATTTGAAACTATCCAAGGCTTTCCCTTTCCTTAAGGAATAAAAGAGGCAGCACCTTCTCACTAGAATTGTAAAGGTTTAGAGGTGGAATTCTGCTCCTTCGAAAAATTCCCTCTGACACAGGCCTGAGAGAATTGTCTGAATGGACAGGAGAAAAAAGTAATTGAAACATTAAATTTGCTTTTGTTGTGGTTGACATGGTGCTGTCCTTATTTGTTTTCAAATACCGAAATGGTTTCTTGATGGAACTTTTACAACTGAAAACCTGCAACCCATTTGTTTGGATTCACCTTTAGGCACAGTCCCTGCAGTCTTCTGCCAGAGATTTTTCTGCTGCAAACTTAATCCATGATCCAGATACATGAGTATTTCAAATTTACATTTAAAAAAGAGTAAAAGATTGATTTGAATTCCAAGGGAAGAGAGGGAAGAACAATGATGTTGTATTTTTTGTTCCCAGAAGAACGAGGAAAGAATTAAAATTATTAAAGAAATATAATTTGGGTCAGACAAAACATTTTAATTCATGTCAGTTAAAAAGATTATTTTCTCCGCTTTTTAATGTGTTAGACACAAGCATGTTTGATTTATGATGGGATTCAAAAACATCTGTACTTTGGGGCACAAGCAAATACTTATTTGGACAATGGATCTCCCTGGGGATTGGATATAGGAAAGAAATGACATACTTTTGCAAAGAATTCTGTGTTTTCCACTCCGTGAAGTATCTTGCTTTGTTTTGGAAAGACAGAAGACACAATGACTCAACCTACTATAAAAGAGTCCAGAAACTTTCACCTTTATGTGGCTGGTATGAATATGAGCCAGGCTAGCACCAATGAAATGCTGTTACTGTTTCTTGCCTTTGAGTGACCCACGTGAAAATAATTGGTCATCTCAGTCTCATTGGCAGCATACAAGTGTTCACATCTTAAAAACATTTGGAACTAGTTGGCAATCTGAGGCCTTGTCTGCACTCAGGATTAGCTCTGATTTCAGGAATTATTTTAGCTTCTGGTACAAACCCACGGTAAAGTTGTGCAAGTTGTGATCTACACTGCTGTCTGCACCATTTGATGGCTGAAATGGAGACTAGTTCAAACTGCAGAGGAGGCTGAAGGGAAGGAACCAGTTTCTGAATGCTTACATGTCCTCAATCAGCTCTCATGATGTGCTTGAGTAGTTTATTTGAAGTTTTTCAGGAAAAAAGTGTTTAGTGTAGCAGCAGATAAATATCTGTAGTGTTGTTTTAAGTTCATGCCTGCACTCAGAGGAGATGCTGTTCTGTAACCAGACGCTGTGCTGTATATGCATAGATTTGATTAGGAGCAGGGTTGAAAGTAACATTTAAATTTGCTAGTAAACTTCTCAGACTTCAGTAAGCCAGGTCTGTGAATGAATGTTGTGCTCACTCCTTTTAAGTCCATGATCTTGAATCCAGACATCTCTACACTTAAGGGAAGTCCTTGCCAAGCTTCGGAACTGACCTCTGTAGCTCAGCACAGTTGATCTACTACGACAATGATGTGCCTCACTGTAGAGCCCAGTGTAAACTATTAATGTCAACAAAGAGGCCAGAGAGAGAGACAGAAATATGGCTGTTCCTGCAAGGTTTCCACTTATGGAGAAAGCAGAAAAAAAAGTAACAATCTACATTTCAGCTGCTTTTCTAAATGAACGTATCCAACAATGTGGCAGGGTAGTAGCTTTCTCTTCCTGTGTAAGACCATGCCAAACTGGAGTTTAAAAGAAGGTGTGAAAAACTCTGGGACAAGTGTAGAATTTTAGAAAAGAGCCAAAGCCCCTGTCCACCCTCAGAAGAAGAGAATGACAGAGCTCTGGCAGCCATTGCAGCCACCACCGCTTTATTTACGAGTTCCTGGAGTCAGTCCAGTGTAATTATGGGCCTGAACTCCAGATCAGATTCACTTGACATTTGAGAAAGTCTGTGGAAAAAAAGTAATAATAAACTGATAACCATCCATCTCATAAGCAACAAAAAATAAAGGGAAGAGAAAGGGCAGGTGGGGAGAGGGGACAGCAACATAATCTCTGAAGGATCTGCTTGTCAGGAGATACTTTCAGTGTATACCCCTATGTATTTTCTAAAAGGAGCTATGGAGAATTTTGGAGTAAGTCCTGACTCATGTCAGTGCTATTGCAATTACTGCACTGGAAAAAATGAAAATGGGGGGTGCAAAGCAAGCTGGGATAAGTTGGGGCAGCAGTTTCTCTTGGTGGAGTAGAGAGTTTGTGGCCCATATGGCATTTATCCAAGCATGCTCATCACCTAAATTATATTACCACGAAGCTGTTGGCTTTGGAAAAAATATGTTTGAAGAAACTATGCTGTAGCATATGATTTGTTTTCAATTTCATGCACAGTACAGAAATGTAATTTTTGTACTTTACTGCAGTCTCTGATTCTGCTTATTCATATCAATGATAGAACATGGACGAATATCAGGGTTGCAAATCTTTGTATTTAAAACATCTGCAGTCTTATATCAGGATTTATATTCCACTGTTAAATCCTTTCCATTTGAATCACTCCGTATTATTTTCTATTGGTTTTCTGTAAGACTACTTTAAAAACCCAACTCTCTGGGAGTTTTCCAGAAAAAAATATTTTTGAAGTAAGATAAGTTGATTAGCTCTGCTGAATGGAAAAGGTGTCTTCTCTGACAAGAAAGAGGGCTGACATTTACTTTACAGTTGTCTCAAGTATTTTATTTCAGGTGATGGAATTGAATTGCAAGTTATGAGTGAGTGTTTAGCAAAGCTATAATGGTTAGTTACATTTAGGCTACACCTGAACAGCACATTGTGAGTTTTGCCCATGTAGGTTTCAGAACACGTCACCTACATATACACAGGTACAAAAGAGTCCATATATGTTAATGGATTTCCTCAGAGGAAGCATTCCAATTAGCTGCTTTCACCAAACAACAGCAACCAAATGTCGAGTGCCCTGGCAATCAATATCGAGTGCAGTAACACTAGACAGCATCTGAAGGAAAAAGAATCCTGGCTGAACGAATGGGGTTATTCGCCCAGAACATGTTGTCTTCAAGTGACCTGCTTTACCGTGCTCACCTGCCTTCTCAGCAAGTTCCCACTCACAACTGGAGTAAGTAATTCCAGTTCTGAAGGAGGAAGGATATTGAAAAAGGGATGGTCACAGCTATATGCAGAACACATTCAGTTCTCAGATATCCCATGAACATACACTTCTTCAGGGTAAGTGCATGGGAATCACACATATGGAAGTGGTTTAGCTGGGGTTATTCAGCCCGTTCTCACTGATCTGACAATGGTAACAGGTATTTCTGCTTAGAAACTATACGTAGAACTAGAGTTCTAAGTTATTGAAATTTGGGGGCGTTTAATTTGGCTTTTTATTTAACTTATTTGACAGTTACTTAATACTTTACTGTGTTATTTCTATATGTTTTGATACTTTAATCTGTAAATATGTGTCTCATAGGTCTTGAGGAGGTGACTTACCAGTCTGAAGCACTGATGCAACATCAATAATAAAAGTGTAACGTATAGGAATGGATTTTTTTGTTTTTCCTTATCTGGCTTTTGCCAGACATGTAGTTTTTTTGTTCCTGGTAATTTTGTAGGGGCAGAATTTGAGAATGCTGACAATTGTCTGGAACAGCCTTACCAGAATAGCAACTCTGCCTGGGATGCTCGATATCTGGAAATCCTAGACACATTCAATGTGCACTGCAGATCAGTTCCACAAAGCATGCAGTACTTCCACAGTGTTAGACCTTCTGAGCATATGTTGCCCAGATGAACTTCACAACCGATAGTAAACCCACTTTCGGTGCAAAGTCACATTAACTATATAATTTATGCACTGTACATCTGATACTCTGACATGATGGGCTTACAGTCATTTTCTGTTCTGCACATGCTCATAGATTTCTACTGGGTATTTCCTGGTGCAAATCAACTGACTTTTTATTTGCTTGTTTGCATGTCTCTCAATGATGAGACACTATTGCCTAGAAAAAAACCTTATTTTGGGATCAGTGCATAAGATTCAGCAAGTATCTGTTGTAGTTGGTCAGCCAAGATTACATCCAAACCACTGAACTCGGTGGAATGTTGGAGCACTGGGTCACACTGAATGAAGCTTTCAGCTACTGACAGCATCTGAATAACATCAAGAAAAAGTTGAAAGGCTCAGTAAATATCCTTCAGAAAGTAGCTGGCACTGACGTATGGATTTCAGCAAAGGCAGTTGGACTGTCTGCCACAGAGTTTTCTTCATGTTATTTGGTGCAACAGTCCTCACATGAAGCTCATAGTTGTTAAAATAAATGCTGCTTCTAGAATAACACATGGTAATTTGAACTGAATTCCTCAACTTTGGCTTTCACTACCATCTAATAGTCTCACAGCAGATACTAAAATGTTAAACAGTTACCATGCAAAAGGAACAAAATTAATAATTCCATAATGACAAGAAACATCAACGTTAGCCACCCCAGTTTGCTGTTCGTAAGAATTTTGAGAGTTATTGGCATCAAATATTCACCATCTGTAGTGTCAAAAAGGAACTTAATGTTGATATTCCAGAGGTACTGCCTTCCCCTGGCAATACTGGACAGCATTCAAGTGCATTCCCGTGACTTCAGAAAGGTACACATCTGCTGTGCAGACAGTGATACAGTCATTTACTCATGCTGTGACTGTGGCACAATAAAGACTATCATCTATAACATTAACGGCTTTGAAATACAGGTATATGCAAGGGGCATAAAAGGAATCCTCAGCCTTCCAGACCTCATCGGGCTGTGTAACTGTGCCATGAGTTTGTAGTTTGTTGTTGCCTTCTGGAATGACACATGTAAAAAAAGAGGCGGAGCGAAATCAGTATCAGTCCATTCACATGCAGGGCTCTTCCCAAATGGAAACCTTGCAGGTTCCAGTCCTTGTTTTAAGTCCTTGCACATATGTAATTGAACTTACCAGTTTATTGTTTTGTCCATATGCCCTTCTAACTTCTGTTTCCACAGAGGCATTGTTTTGTATGGGTGTTCTTGTGTTTCCAACACTGTGAGGAAGTATTCAATTTTTAAATAATGATATGAATAAAAATACAAGTACATTCAGCAGTTCACTCACAAAGTCTTAACATACATTAGCCTTTATGAAAGCCTTGTATGGAAGTAAGGTGTTTACTTGCAAACATCTACAATTAGAGCCTTAACTACTTCAGTGTGCGCAACATGGGATTGCTTATATGGGATAGTATGAGAGCAGTCTGCCCTCTGTGAGTCCTTTTGCTGTAGAACTTCTTGGTTGTAGAGAAAGGATTGCTTTGTACAACTTTGGAGCAACAAGGTTTTTATTTTACTTATTCAAGTCATTAAATAAGTTGCATTCAAGGGGACAAGAGTATTTGGGAATATCAATCTAATTTTCTTCATTGTTTCAGATGGAAAATAAGGGAGAAATAATCAGAAACATTGAACGTTTAATTTTGATATTTTTAAGTGAAATGTTTTTACTTTGAATTTGGAAGTGGCAGATCAATTATATTTGGCTTAATTTTTAGAAGAACTGCAAAACCCTTAAATAAATGTAAGCACAAAACAAAACACTTTAGAAACTTTCACAATTGTGAAAGTTTTTAAATTTTCTTTTTTTTTTTTTCGTTACAACTGACTGAATCAGAAATCCATGACCCATTTGTCTTCACGGGCTAGTCTGACCACTGCCCAAAGATCCAGCATTATTGTCTACATGAAGCTGTGTCTTGGTTTCTTGAGCTGGAGTCATTGTGGTTGAAGCTGGGAGATGGAAGTGGATGATCTCGAATGATCCACTGGCAATAATAATTTGTCTGGAGTGCTCTGGTGCTTAAACACAGGCTTCCCATGAAGACCCACAACTGCAAATACTTAAAGTTACGTGAAAAGTGCAACCTTTTTAAAATAATCTCTCCCAAGTCTTGTAGCTGCCAATGTCATACGAATATACAGTATAAATCATGTCAGCGCTCCCAGGAAAAGTCTGAGATTTTAGCAGTCTTTCACTAGGATCCTGTGCTTTAATAACTTGTTCATTATTTATTTTTCCTCTTACACTAATGTGTTAGCAACAGATAATAGAGGGGCTATGAAAAAAAATTAAAACAAAACAATAAAAAACCCCCACAAACAAACAAAACAAAAACCAGAAAACAATGGAGACACTTCTTACAGGCAACCCATATTGAAGGATATAAGACTGTAGAGGGTGAAATGAGCTTAGAGTGACTTCTGTCTACAAGAATGAAAATATTTGCAGTTTCACTTGCCATGTTTGCAGTCAGAAGAGCTACATGGAACCCATCCTCCTCCAAGCCAGTGTGTTCATATCCCATCTGTGTGAAATAAAGGATCCATTTTTTGGCTTGCCTAAAGCACCTTTTCAGAGAAACAGAATAAGGTTATTTGAATAGGAAAGCCCTAATTTAAACAAGTAACACTCTATACAACTCAGAGCTTTTTCAGCAAACTGAATTCATGGAGGAACAAAAAGACTAAACAGAGATGTTTTGTCTCCTAATGAAACCCCCCGACCTCTTTTAGGTCTAAATAAAACTTTCAAGACAGGAATTTAATAGACATTTTATGAAACAAGTTCTTGTTTACTACCAAGTTATACAACAAGTAGTTTGGTGACCTAGCAGTTGCTCTTTGTTGCATGATCGTATTGTGATCTTTCATATGAAAAACATGATTAGTGTCAATGTGCTGTGTAATGGAAATACTGTCTTTCATATAAACTGATTTTGCTAATGCTCTTATATATTCACAGGTTGTCTACAATGTGACTCAGCAAGATTAGATAGAAAACACAGTGTGGAACATCACCTACAACGCATAGCCGCAAAAATGGAGGTTAGGGTGTCCCGCAGCTGAGAACTCAGTCTCTGAAGATATAGTTTGTGTGAGAACCACAGCACACATTTCCAAAGTGATATATTGCCACTATGTTGTAGACAGTAAGGCAGAAGGTAGAAAAAATGTTTTAAACTATATGCTTGCAAGTTCATTTACAACGCTGACACAATTCCACACACACATTTCCCCCAGCCCTGAAGATGCTGTTGCCAAAAATTTGTGTGTGGTGGTAAGAAACAGCAGAACATGAAAACATAGTAATGCCAGCTCTGACTCTGTGTCAAAGGGTAATTTCCACAACAATGATCATTTTGCAAAAATCAGAAATTATTTAGTGATAAGATACATTCTCCAAACCGGCAGTGAGTGAAAGCACCTCAAATCAAGGACAAATTCTTTTCCACCAACACATATCTCTTCATTGATGTACTCCAAAATCTGGGTACTGAAGTTGGGGATGAGCAAGGGAGCACCTATGCTTGGGAAAATCCCTGGACGCGAGTTGCATTAACTCTGAACCCCATCATGTTGCTGTGACAGTCAGGAAGAGCCAGAGCAGAAGGTTTTTTAAAGCTCAGTGGGCTTAATGACATGGGAAGCTCATGAGCAGTCACCTGCCCAACTGCGCTAGGAGACCTTTCTCCTACTGTGAGCTAATGGCTACATAAGGTACAAGGCAGCGGAAAATCGGACTCTAAACATATCTTTCATGAGATGCAAAATGTCTACATTTTAACCAATTAAAATATCTCAGTGTGTTCAAATCATGTGTAAATCCATAATCTTGAAGCCTGTCCAAAACCAATTTAAGAAGCCGTTACCTGCACCAAGGATGTCACAAGTCAAGGAACATTGAATGTGCTGCACAGATCTATATAATGAACACATTTGGGTGGGATTGCTTGTAGGTTCACAGATTTGGGCTGGTTTGAGCAGGCTTAGGTCACTTTATTGGAAACTGCATCCTCTTACACTAGGGCTGGACCTTCTTCCTGTGCTCCTCTGGTTTTCTGTTATTCCAAACATAATTATCAGCTATCTTTACACCCAGGTCCAACTCCCTATCTGCTGCTTAATCATTCTCACTAAAGCAAATAACCCTCCCCAATCTGATGTAAGTATAATTATATTTAATTACTTCACAACTGAGCCATGAAAGAGCCATAAAATGTTACGCTTTACTCTAGAAGCGGTGAGAAAAACACGGAATAATATAATACTATGTCTCCTTGACAGTGCTGGCATCTGTGAATGGAAGGGGTTTGTGGTGCTGCATATGTGCAGATCATCAAACACAGAAGAATGAAGGGGGAAAGTTAGATAACCTAGGAGAGACTGAACTACCATGATGAGAGTACTTCTGCAGGGCTACCAAGTTATTTTTTCCCAGTGGCAATAAAGCGAAAGGTGAGAGAAAGCGTGTAGATAAACATCTTATTGATGGGAACAATGACTGTAAGTTTGCTCTGCAGACATCCACTGCTGTCGTGTCTCCTGCTCCTTTGTTAACATTTTAACTTGAGTGAAAATGAGCAGTTGTGAAAGTTAGGTGGACACGTCAAGTTTGGTTTTATGCTACTGTGTGACCTTTTTGTGCTGCCAAGGTGGCACAAAAAAGCACAAAGTGGGGAAGGAGCAGCCTGCTGCTAACAGCATCTCTGGGGAAGATGTTCTGGTTGCAGCCCAGGCGGTGGTGCCAGGGTGGACTTCTTTCCAGGCCCAGAGAGACAGGTGACCCTCAGGTGACTGTCCTGCTGGCTGACCTGCCAAGTGTGCCAAGTATAAGACGTAGAGAACACTTACATAACATTTGCGATATTTTTTTAGGAAAACTTAGTAGAAAATACTAACCACAAATACTCTGAAGCAGCTACTCAATGTATTCCTAGTGCTGGGCAAACATTTTCTAAATTAGTGTTTTCCATTTTGAAAATGCTGATTCATCAGTGGGAATATGTCAAGGTGGGTGTTTCGTATTGGAAATATCCATACTTAGTAAAAGGAAATATGGTTAAGGCTCATCGTGAAGGTTTTGGAATAGTAAATTTCTTATTTATTATGCCTCTTTCAGAAGAACTCTTACTATTTAAAAAAAGGGGGGGGGGGGGCAAAAAACTAAATGGATTTTTGGATTTTTTTAAGTTTTATTTTAACAAAATAGTATATTCCTATCGACATGACTTTTTTTGAACATTTTGTTTGACAGAAGTTTATAAATTCTCTACTTTTCCCCCCCTCCAAGCCTGGATATGTTTCAAAATGTCAGAATTTCCTGTGAAATAGAAGTACCAGTTCTGCCATAGCTCTGTCTGTGGAGCCTTTAGAATGGGGAACAGTAGTTAACCTCTGTAATTACCCCCATAAACCCAAACTTGCAGGAGAGAGAAAAGAGTGAGAAAAAAAATTAGAGAAGAAATAACATGCAGATTTTTGTAGTGAACTTGTCCTCAATAACTCAAGCATACATGCAATTTTTCCTGTAACAGAACTAGTTCTACTTATATACAGGAGCTTTCTAGCAATAAGCCTGTGTCCGCCCTCTGACACTGCTGTATGAAGGAGACATCAGTGGTATGGTACAAGCTGTTCTTCTAGTCACTTTTTGCAGCAGACTGGAATAAGAAGATGGACTTTGTTTAAGTCTGTGGCAAAAATCACTCATAAAATCCTGGAATCTGAATGTAACCATTTGGGGCCTTTTAAAGCTGCCTTGCTTTGCCTGACTGCTATTTCAACTGCTCATTATTGGCATACTGAAATATTCATCTACAAACTTGGAAATCCCAGTTTTCTTTCTGAACTGAGTGCCTCTAATTTATTCAACTAAAGTTAGGAGGTTTATTTTTCAAGTAAATTTAACGAATGCTTTCTCTCTCTCAAATCCCTTTTCAGAAGATTAACAGAGGGAGTATCTAAAGAGGATATAATATCCTAAGGCATTCACCTTCTTAATAAGATTGATCCTGCCTAAGAAGACTATGGATAATTCAAGCCATCTGACCAAACCACTTTTCATTTCTATAAGTGCCTTGGTCAGGTTGTATATGTAAGGTGGGCGAAGGGAGAGAGATGTGAAGGCAACAGCAAATACAGCCAGGTAACTTCTGGCAGACTAAACACCAGAGAGAGAACTGCAAAGATTAGGAAGAAGGTTCTGTGACACTCTGGCTTTTATTTTTTTAAGTCAAAAAGGAACCAAAAGGAAGTTCATGACTTTATTTATTCCAAGAATGTGTTAAAACTGGATGCACAAAGAAGTAACAAACTATCTACATAAAACATTTCCATTTGCTGGCTCCTCCCATCTGGATTTACTGGATTATGGCCAAAGAGCTTTAACTGCCAAATTTTTCTCTAACAGAAAATCCATCTGAGCAGAATTTAATACTGGCAGAGGATATTTGGAGACATGTGTGAAAAATTAGGAACCCTTTAAGGGAAGAAGTCACTCAATTAAAAATGTGCAGAAAATAATCTATCATACATTCCCATCAAATCTCTTTTGATTTCAAGTACCAGAATAATGACTGGATCAAACCCAGTTGAGTCTAGAGCTGGCTGCACTGTCTGTTATGGATTTACCATTATTTTTGGAGAGATGAAAAAAATCTGAATTGTCCTTTTTAATGTTTTAGTTTTGCTTTTTATGTACTTTTATTGTTGAATACCTTGCACAAATTATTTTCAGTCCTTTGGCTATTTAAAACAGCATCCTTTGAGTATTTCAGTGCATTTATCCATGTTGTGTGTTTGTACTTTCAAGTATTGTTTTTCCCTGACTGGATAACTCTTAATTTTAAAATAGAGTCGTAAATAATCAGGGAATAAAAATACCAAACTGTAGCATATTCTGTTTCAAGAGGATACTCACTTTCCTAAAATGTGTGAAACATTTGTATCCACAGGTGTTTGGAGGAAATGCTAAATAAGACAACAGATTATTAATGCTACCAATTAACAAATCACACTCTTCAGCTTATTAACAGGCATATTTGCTACTTAAGGGAATTTTTTTTGGTTTTGCTTTGTAAATCCTGACTCAATCCTACCACAATATGTGTGGTACTGGACCTGTAGTATAGAAATCAGGGAGCTAGAGTTTTTCTATTTTGTAGAAAAAAACGAAAAAGTGCAAAATAATTCTTTGAGGTTTTATTTTTCCCCTGAAATAGAGCTGTTTGATTTTGTAGTTATTATCAAAACACTTTATTGTTTAAAGAAATAACCCCCTTTTTTTAGGAAAAAAAAGTCAAAATAGTTTCCTTATTTCCGAAGTAAATATTTATTTTTCAACATTCTGGAACAAAAACCTTTGGGTGGCATTCATTTGACCAGCTGTAGCCATCGCATGTCACATAAATGTCTTTGAATAAAGTGAACTGACAACCCGACAGGCTTGTTTCTCTGAGCTGACTATAACTATGGAGTTAGACAAAATGCTTAACTCAGGTCTGGCTACAGATAAGTATATTCCAAAAAAAACCCCAAACAACCCACCCCTCCCAAACCTGTCTTTTTTGGAGTAGGTTTGAAATGACTTCGCATATTGAACTCTGAAATTTGTGATTACTTTTCAGTTTAAACCTGAATTATTCTGCATATTTAGTCCAAAACCACTTCTGAAGCATGCCCCAGAGAGAGGGGAAATGAATGTGCAGTATTTAATTCTCCATGTCTAGAAAGGTTTGAGTTCTATTATTTCCTCTCCAATTATATCTCTTTTATCATAGCTGCAGAGTGTGTTACAGAGTTACCTTTTACTCTGCTAATCAAGAAGAATGTGTCTGTTATTCTCCACATTTCTTTCGTGGTGGCCGTCACCATTTCTGGGTGTGTGTGAGCAAGATGTTCACCTCGCCAGACATACCACTGGAAGTCTGAACAGAAACAGCCCCATGAATTTCCAGCCTTGCAGCTTCTGTGATGGATTAAATAGAGATCTGTGCATTTCAGAATGAAAGACAAATACGTCCTTCAGGAGTGTCTTCTGCAACCAATGTGATACAGACCTTAGAAATTATTTGGTTATTTGGTAACAAGAATTTAGCAAAGATTTTGGCTTCACTGGGAAGCTGCTGGACCTCAAGAGCCTCAGGCGTAGGCTGTCATCACATATGGCATCCCAGATACAACCAGTGAAGATGAAATAATTTCATCATAAATGTAAAATTTGTAGGCTACATTCCTATATTGGCAGAACTACTTCTTGACATAATGAAAATTAATTTAGTTTCTTTTTTCTTGTGCAGATTGTGGTATACCTGTCTCCTTGTATCTGATTTGGCAACTAGTTGCAATATTTTTCACAGAATCAAAGCACAATTCAGGTTAGAAAGAACTTCTGGAAGTCATCTGATCTAATCCTCTGCTTAAAACAGGACTAACTTCAATATTAAATCAAGTTGCTCAGCATCTTGTCCAGTTGAGTTTAGAGTAAGGATGATGTTTCTGCAAGCTTTTTAGACAACTCATTCTTGGCTGCCCTCAAGGAATTTTTTTCATAATCAGAATTTCCTTCTTGCAGTTTGTTGCCTCTTTGACCTCTATGAATAACGTGCCTCCATCTTCTCTATAACAACCCAACAGGTAATTAAGACAGCAATTAGATCTCCACTTTTGGCCTTCTATTCTCAAACTCAATTGTCTCGGCCTCTCCTCGTAAGTCAAGCACTTCAACCTCTTAGCCATTGTAGTTGGGCTCTACTAAAGTATGTTATAATTTTCACATTTTCTGAAATTTCTTAGAATTTCTACCTTAAAAAATCCCAAGCCCTTGAAGTTAAAATACATTTTTATTTGTGTAGTTGCTGATGCATTTGCTGTAACCTGATCATCCCAAAAGAGAACCTCTTCAAAAATGCAACCAGTTTTTCTAGTCATCTGGTCTGTGGAAGAATGGATTACTCCATCAAGGCAGCCAAATTTAACACGGAAAAAAAACAGATTTAGCAACCATATCAAAAGCAGACATTATTTGAAGATATGTAAGACTCATATTCCACCCAGATACCAACTCAGGCAGTTAGTGCAAAAAAGTTCCTAACTCCCATTTTAAAGGTGGATGAAAAATGTATTTATATGAAACTGTTTAAAATCCAAAAATAGTAGTGAGTGTGTACATAGGATTAAAAATTACACATACATTTCTGGAGCCATGCCAGGGAAGAACAATGTGTGATCAAAATTAGGGCACTGAACCTCTTTCTGCCAGAAAATATTAAGATGTAACATAGGGTATGGAAGGCATGATTGGAATTAATATACCAATTCCTCTTTGATTTCAGTAGAATGGCATCGATGTAGACTGGCAGATTTCTCTCCCTGAAGACTCCTTAACTGCACATTCAAACATCTGCACTCAGTCCTGCTTCCATGTCCATAGGAACAATTTTAAATATCATAGCAGAAGCTGGGCCTGTGCTCCCGGCTTTATCCATTGCTTGCTCTTGCACAGGGAAGCCCCAGCGTTAGTGTCAATCCAAAATGAAGTTAGTTATGAGCTGAAGGGAGGAGTAAGCACTGTCCTGCGCGCTGGGGTGGGTGTCTGCTGTTCCCAGTGGCCGTTCTGCAAATGGGTCAGTGGCCGATTCGTGCTCTTTGCTGGGTCACCAGCACCGGCTGCCAGCGGGGACGGAGGCAGCCGAGCCCTGGTAGCCCCGCACAATCTGGTGGTCAGGGCTGAGTGCCTGCTGGTTCTTGCTCTGTGCCCTCTCTGCAATGGGAGAAAGTTAACCCTGCTTTCCAGAGAGTCCAGGAATGGGTGTTTGGTTTTGGGGGGTGACTGGGAACGGGCATTCTCGGCTGCTTGCTGGTTGCTGTTTGGCTTCTGGAAGGGAGGGCTGAGCAGCTTCCCTGACCCCAAAAGCTTCAGCCATGCTCTGAGGCTGACCCGGTGCCAATATGGTTCCTGTAGCTGACATATTTTTATCTCGTCCTTGTCGTCAGTGACACCACCAACTGCAACATCAGCTGCAGGGGAGAAGAGAACCTCTGCCAGGTATGGGGTTGTTTTTTGTATGTAGCAGGACTTGTCTTGTTATTGAAGGAAGTGGGGTTGATTAGTCATGTCACAGGACTCCTGCCCATTTAGGGACCGCTGGGAAAGAATCCTTTCCCATCTGTTTAGACCAGGTGTAACTACTGGGGCAACAGGCACAAGGAGGAAGTCAACAACCTCTTAATCAAGCTGGCTTGGTAGTGGCTTAATCTGACTACATTTCCAGGATTTCTGGATTTATGCCCAGAAAGCAAACCAAATATATAATATAAATTATTAAGATAAATACTATTATAAAATAATATATTATAGAAATTATAATAATATCAATCATTATTATATTTTTGAACTGAATAGGTAAGCAAATATATCTAGCTATCTGGGCTCTTAATGCCCAGAAATTCTTCCTGTGTGCACTGTGAAAAGGCAGGACTTTTCTCCTGCTGTGGTGAGCGTGCAGCAGGCAGAGGTACAGTTAGTCTCTGCTCTACTACATATTTATTATGCTATTGAAGTGTGTATGTGCAAAATGTCCATTATGTCCCAAACATTTAGATTTACATGACTCATGCCCAAGAAAAAGACAAAGCAACTATGGCTTTAGCCTTGGCACTCTGCCTGTTTTGTTTTAAAAGAGAGTTACTGCAGAAATTTCCAAAGGATAATTATCTGGGGAAATACTCGTGTTCTATGGAATCCAGTAATCATTAAGTACCTGTGGATTTACTTCAAAGGAGGGGAAAGTTTAAATACAGAAACACCGGCAAAATAGCTCATTTCTATTTTTCATCTGCCTATTTTAGATTTGTAGCTACAGACAAACTTTAATGTAGGGTAAACTCTGGCATAAAGAGGCACCATTGTTTGCTACAAGACAGGGGTCAGAAAAAAGCTCTGGAAATCATTTGTCAGTAAAACCCTGATAAAACTAGGAAGCTATTCATGTGGTTTGTATTCACACTAAGTCTTGTAAGGCACTATTTATCATGGTGACAACCACCCAATAAATCTCATAATTATAAAGGGACACTGCTAAAATTTTCAAAACTACCATGCTGAGTTGGAGCATCAGACACTGAGCTGAGCCATGTTCTGGGAAGATACTAGAAATATCTCATAGCCACTTAGTGAAGGAAAGCATATGGTCTCATGTAAAAGAACTTTACTACACAGAAGTGTAATGGGAAAAGTAACAAACGATGCTTGCCACCTGTTCAGCATGAAAGGATACCTTGAAATTAGAGGAGGGTGAGAAGAGGACTCAGATGTAAAGGATACTTTCGCTGAAGATGGTTTGCGGTGGATTGTTGTCCCTGGAGAAGGACAGATAGATCACACCCAGGCGGTGACCCTGCACACAAACAACAGTTGCAATGTTAGCACCATGTATGCTTTTCCTGGTATGTTTAAAACATTAGGCAGTAGAGCAATGAGTTGTCATGAGAAGAAGAGAGCAAACGGCTCTTGTGACTTTGAGACAGCAGGAGCTCTGAGGCCTGGAAAGCTGACAGCAAGTCTTGAGATGGCTAGTTAATCAGCTGAGTAGGTAGAAGACTTTGACCCTCTGGTTCTCGCCTTTTCTCTATTGAAAAGCTTTGGGCTTTTTCAGGCTGGCCTGGCTTCTCTGCCCAAAGGTAATGAGATTGCTTGATTTTCTGTGAGGGTCTTCACCAAAAGAGTCTGTGCCAGCTGCTATAGCACTTCAAGTCTAATGTGATTCAAGGCTCTGTGGAGGCTGCTGGGAGGAGACAAGCTGCACACTTCCCTGGCTGGTTCTTTTTCCAGGCCAGGGGAAGAGCCAGCATAGATCCCTTCTAGCAAATGTGCAAAGAAGGAAACCAGAACGGCTGGTACCCAGCATTGTTTTAAGTACAAAGCTCTTAGAAGAAAGAGAAGCCATCGGTTTCCTGCTCTGTTCCTGTTGGATGAGTGAACTCAGCTTTTCCTCTTTCTCATCTTTTGCTCCTTTGTTTTCCCTCTCCTCATATCTCAGTCAGGATTCTGAGTGCACCAACAGGCTCGAATTGCCCCCACCTTTCCTCCTATTCCAATAGTCCCTCCTGTCTCCTATTTCAACAATATTTTCCCCATGACATTCCCTGAATCCAGGTTTATGTAATATAGGTAAAGCAAATGAATCAGAAAGAAACGGAGCTAACAAGCCATGCATCTCTCATCACCCACTGCCTTGATTTGTCTCTGCTATTATATCTCACAAACTTGACCATTGTTCGTCCTTTCAACTTGCAAGTTATTAAGGCCAGGAGCTCTATCTTTGCATGCATTTGGGCAGCACACCATTCAGCGGGGACCTAATTTCTGCTTGGGGCATTGCTATAATATTAATTACAGTAATTGAGAGTCTCAGGTGTGCTTTGGCGGAGTTGAACTATAATGAAAAGCAAGCCTGTAGACTATAAGCAAGGCAGAATCTTACTCAGCCCTGACAATGGAGTTTCTTGCTTTTGCCAAAGATGGAATAACAGTCTATATTTTTCTTTCCTGAAACAGCACAGCAGACTCCCTGTAGCCTGGGGGTTCTAGCCCAAGGTTTTCCTTAGTAAGGTGGGCACAGAGCTGAGAAGTGCCCTAGAGACACCTCCATTCATCCATCCTGGTATATCTGGATGAAAGCCATACACCAAGAACTCCCTAACACCACCTGCCGCTCAACCCACTTGCAGTCAGAGTTTTTCTCTTTCCTGGGCTTCACCCTTCAGGCAGAGTACCTCAGCAAGTCCACGTTACACCCAGCCAGCTTCTTCAGACAGCTTTTAACCCTAAATGGGGGCCTTGTGATTCCTTCGTATTATCATTACACTTCCAGGTACAACTGGAATTTCTGCTGATTTTAAGAGCCTTGCCTCCAAGGCAATTAGACAGTCTGGCATCAGTTTTTTTCTTTGTCTGTACATGTGCATATATTTTGTCAGGACTGGTGCATCTATTGCCCTGCTAGGCAGCTATCTCAAGCCTGCACCTTGTAGACTAAGATATATTAGGTGGCATTTACCTTTGTACACTGACACTGGTCATTTGTACCCATGTATATGACAGAACTGCCTGAGCAGTGAGTGGAGCTCCCTTTTTGTGTAATGACAGAGGAACATTTTAAGATTTGTCTAATGCTCATCGTCACTGGCTTCACTGGGTTTCCAGCTTCAAGACTGGGTCTGTCAAGCTGTCGTGCTGTTTTACCACAGCAGAAAATATCAAGACAGAGAGCTAAGATGACAGGAATGCACAAACAGCTAGCACTTTCATTAACCTGCAGACACTTTCTGGGAATGTGGAAAGAGGGCTGTGGACTAACCTTGAATTCAGGAGACCTGGCTTGTTCCCATGTCTGCCACTGCAACAGTGCACAACAGGTTTCACTTCTCTGTTTTATCTCCTACCTGTGTTTGTTCTGTAAATAACCATGCCTTGTTACTCAATCCCCATAAAATTCCTGTTAGGTTAACCTATTTTTCAGTTATGAAAACACATCCACAGGGAGGCTGTAAGCTGGTCTGAAAAGCTTGAATGGAAATGCCTTCCCTCACTCTTACCAGCCTCACTCAGATGAGAAACTCTCCCTCAATGGCTTCGCAAGGTGATGTGACAAATCAACTCAGAGCCAAAAACAGAAAGCAAAAGATTTTATTAATAGTTCCTGGGCATGTTCTCAGAAGATTAGATCCTTGTCCTCATTCTGCTGCCATTGCCTGAGGAAAATGGTGGATCAAGAACCAGAGAGGAGAGAAAAAACGGGATCTTGCTGGCACAGCGAGCAGGGTCAGCACTCGGCTTGGGCAGGACCTGTTTTGGCCTCATCTGTCTCTCTTTTGGAAAAGACAACTGGGTAAAGAGAAGGAGCTTTGTAGAACTTTTGACAGTTTTTCAATATTAAAAATATTGTCACAAAACCAAGCTAGCATGGGAAATATTTGCACCTTAATCACATTGTATTTTCCACATTCAATCAATGATTAACCATATTTGGTTTCTTCTCTGATGGTGGTTAATACCAGATGTTTCAGAAAAAAATGTGCAGGTTACCTTAGAAGTAGATAGGCTGAGGCTAGCCTGTCCAAGGCAAGCGTCTTCCTAAAGCCCAGTAGCTGGCTGATGGCCTGGCCCTTGAAGGTTTGTTTCCCCACAGTCGTGGTTCAAACAAAGATGCAATGATACATTGATTCCATAGATTACCTAATCATCACACTGAATTGTTTGTTATTCCAAAGTACAAGTTATTAGAAACAGACCAGGAAGGAATGTTTTGAACTGTCTTGGTTTCTAACCTACCCAGACGAACCAGAGCACTGGAGAATTATTTTAAGTGTTCTTCAAAGAGCATTGTAAAAGAGTTTGTGGCTTGAAAATGATGTCAGATGCATCCATTTCTGGGGCTATGCGTCTATTCTCTATATGTTCCCTCCTCTAAAGAAAATGAATAGTCAGAAGAAGGTTTGAGTAGTCTTCATAGTTTTCATACTCTGGGTTCAGTCAAGTACCTGAAAATGAATGTTTATTTGTCACTTACATATACCGCATAATTTAGCAGATGAGGAACCAGTAAAACATTCTCTCACATAAAAATTTCCAGTTCTGGCACTGGCCAAAATCCCTGCAAAACCAGTTTTTCTTGTGGTATTTTGGCCTTTTTGGTCCTGGTCCCAGAAGCAAATGGGAAATGTAAAAAGAAAATCTAAAAGCTTACTCATGAAAACATTTCAGGTTGTTACAGTCTACCTCCAAAACAGGGTCCTTCTCTAGAAATGTCCTCAGTTGGTGACACTGGCAGATCCTAGGGTATGTCTTCTGGGTGGAGTAGCTCTCTTCATCTAGTTGCTTCCACTGCTTGTGGTGACAGAAGGCTCACCATCTCTTTGACAAAAAAAGAAACATTCAGGTTAAATTTGGTTTTAAATATTATCACTGTAACCCTTAAAGTTTGTTTGCTCCTTCATAGCCTGCATGTCTTAAAACAGACAGCAGCCATACTTGTGTGCTCTGCCTACTTGCCTCTTTCAGCCAATATAATATATTCCTGAAGACAGAAAAGGGAAAAAAATGCCCCTTCTTGTGTTCTCAGTCTTTCTCACAAATTCCACAGCAATAACGACCAACCTTTTTATGCTACTGTAGTCTTTAGAGAATCACGTCTGAGGACACCTCAAAGCCAGAAATACCTGCTGCTCAGTAGCAACAGCATAACCAGTACATCCTTGCCTATGTACATGCTCTGGCTGCAGTAGAGCTATATTACTTCTTCTCAGCTCCTCAAGGCATTTTCTATGCCTTGCCACTGTGGCAAGACCCAATTTGTCTTGTGTAAGTTCACTGTAATCTCACTGTAAGTGAACTGCATGTAAGTTATTTCATGAACCACACTTGGACTCACAGTTGGCAAGCTATTTTGTTCTTGCAAGCTTGTGCAGAGTCAAACACAGCCAAGCTAGGCTGTGTACTGATCTAAAAGGATTAGCAAAGATGGTTTGTAGCAACCTTTCTGCTCCTGCCCTTACCCTGTACAGAAGCTGCTGTTAGCCCATGGGCACTATATCAAAGGCATTTAAGGTTCAGTGCCTTGGTAAAAGATTAAGAAATTCTGGAGGGATACCAGGTTATTTAGGACAGTCAGATCAAGAACTGGTTCTAAAAGTGAATTTAAATTTATTTGTGGTGGAAGTGCACGTCTGGAAAAGCAGCACCTGATCTAGTGGTGGCAGATCTTGCATTACTAGATCATTTATTTGTGAGGAGGAGATTTTTCAACACCTACTAATTCACCAGCCAGACCAGGAGTGGAAAGACAGGCCAATTACAAGCAAGGTGACAGGAATTGTGCTTTACTCCAGATTCTGATCAACTGTCTTGAGTTTCTCTTGCATTAAATATTTTGAAGCCTCAGCCACCAGCTGAGAGTTGGGCAGAGGCAGAAAGACAGCTGTACAAAAACTAATGAGATGTCGAGTGAAGAGACTGATGTTCCCTGCCTAGATAAGGCAAAGAGACCAACTCTTGCCATCACCCAGGGATTTTTTAGTGTAATACGGCCCACGGAGTTTATGATTCAGGCTCCTCAGGATAATGTTGTTCTGTCTTACACTATAATGATCTCCCAGTGTGACCAAGTTACAAAGAAGACAGTACATAATGTCATACGCATTCATGTTTTGCAGGCCAGTTAAATGAGCTTGCATTTGTTTTAGAAGAAATCTATTCAAACTTTGTGTGTTTTATTTCTTCCTCCCACTTGGAATCCAGACTGGATCATGCTCAGAGGTGATTTAGAGGGAGGAGAGAAAGGGACTTCCATGAAGTAAAATGCCTTCCACCATTAATTGAAGCAAAATAATCCCATTTCATGCACTGCCCTCCACAGTAACTATATTAATGCAGCACTTCAGCCTGTACAACAAAACAGAGAGGCCATTGCTCACCCTGCTGCAGTCTCAGCTCTGGCTCTTCTCTGAGCTGTTTTTTTACCTGTCCTACCCAGACGGATCCTCGGGCTGTGGCTCCTGAAGCCATCTGCTCCAAGGCCTGATCCAGATGTCTGGCCTTACTGCTCCTCCTGCCACTAGCATCTGCTCTGTCTCCAGCATGTTTTGGGTGTCACTGTCATCCAGCTGCGCATTTCACGGGACGTGGGTTTGTTCTGCGCTTGTACCAGCAGTTAACTGGAGCTCTGGCCCGTTAGCAGCACGCCAAGCCACCACCAGTCTCCAGCATCGTTCAACTGAGATGAGCTGAATCCTGAAGAAATTAAGCAGCCTGCATGTAAAACAGTGACTGCATGTGTATAAACTCACCAGTAGCTTCCAGTTGGTAGGAAGTGAATGCAGATGGAGGATATAACGCCTGGAAATGCAGATTCAAGGACAGGTGGGAAGTTTTTGTAGGACTCTCAAAAGGCAGTGACTGCTCCCCAGACTTTAAATGAATCTTAAGGATAAAATAGATGGGCCAGAAGCTTTCTTACTTGAAAACCTGGATTTTAATCAACTGCCCCTGTAAGGCAAGCAGTCCCACGCTTAGAGTTCATATGAGCTTGATCTTTGGTGGATTTTGTGAATTTGGTAGTGGGCTCTCACTAAAGCCCTGATAAAATCCTCTAGGATAAACCCTAATTCATGGTCTAATCCTTTGTCTCATTTTAGTCACTGAATATTCACACTTGGACTTAGTGGCAAGTTAAAAAAAAAAAAGACTGAACTCATCTAGCTTGCACAGAGGCAGAGTAAACTGCTGTTACACATTTAACTGTTAAAGGTTAACATCACTGACCAAAAGCCTCACCTTCAATGCCGGAGAAAGAAGGAAAAAAAAAAAAAAAAGAAAAAAAGAAAAAAGGAAAAAAAAAAGAAAAGTATTAGTACCTAACAAAGTTTTACTGCACCAATTCTCTCCTAAATTTGATCTCTTGCAGGTTGGATCCTCAATCCATCTCCTGTGTCTGTTTATCCCTCAAGTGTAAACCTCTTCGGCTCACATTGTTCTGCTTGGAGAGCTAATTCCACGTGAGTCATGGTGCTGGAATGCCAGTAAATATGGCTGTATCCATGCCTCAGTTTGTTGTTGCAGATCATTTTGGCACAAAATTAGGCCTGCTCTTATCTTTGTGCAGCTCTTCGCAAAAAAGGAGCTTCAGGCCTGCCTGTGGCCTTTGGGTGCCAAAGCAGGAGAAAGATTTCAAAACAACAGAAATAGTTCATACTTTGTTGAACCAACCTACAGGCAGAAATGGGCTTCTTAAAACCCCCCAAGGTGGGAAGTTCATACTTCTCTCTAGGAGGGCTACTCTCTGTTTCTGCTAAGTTATAGTATTGCTACTTGCTAATTGTGATAGGATCAGAAGAGACCCAAATGTCACTGATATTAGGTAGGGGTCTGTTTCCCAAAATCTTTTCCAATGACATTTGTGTGCTTAAATTTGTTGCTCGTCAATTACATATGGAAATAAAAGGTGAATACTTAATAATTCTCCTTGTTTCCTCCCTGTCTCTCTCCCATCCTCCTTCCCTCTTTGTCTCTCTCTCTTTCTCTCCCTTGTTCTTTTTCTCTTTTAAGTACATTTTAAGACATTTTTTTGCAACTATTCCTCAAGAATAAGTTGTCAAAAAGTCCTTCAACTGAAGTGAAATCACAAGCAGGCCCATGGCAAACCCTTTCCTGATAAGGTTGTCCATGTTGGCTGGTGAAGGCTGTCTAATGAGATTCATGTCCCTGCGGCATGGAATGCAGTGCAGTAATTGAGGCATCTGTTTATAAGCTAGTTGAGACAAAATTGTGTTTATCTAATATTTAATCATTTGTACTAAGTTTTAGAAATAAATCAGTCTCTTGGATATTGTTCTAGTATGAAGAATTTCTAACCCAAAATTCAAAGCAGGAAAACATAGGCAACGCAAAATGCAGTCCAAAAGAGTTCTGTGCAGATCCCTCTGAAAATCACTTTGGTTTATACTACGTTAAAGAAGCAGTGCTGTTTAGGCTGCAGGTTTCTGGGCCCGACTAGCTGGGCCATTGCATCTCTAAGTACCGAGAGGTTGTACTGTGCCCTCTGCCCTGCCTTGACCAAGGGGACTGCAGCGGTGGCACCCTGCGGAGGGGTGGCAGGTTCTTCCCAGCCCCAGCACAAAGGGGATTCCGACTCTCTTGTTGTGTTGGTGTTGAGCAATACTTCCTAATGAATGAGCCATTATCTTGAAATTGCTGTGGAGTGAGTGCCCCTGGCTGGGAGCCAGCATGCTTTCCTCCTTTCTGGAAAGGTGTTACTTTATTTGTGAACATCCTTATTTTTCATTTCTTTTTAGTGACACTCATTTCTAACTGAAATAACATGCAGGCCCAAGGCCAGTTTTTAAGCCTTGGTCACTAAACCTCCGTTTAGTCACCTTGCAATAGTTATGTCTAGCAAGCAGCATTCAGAAATGCTTCCCAAGTGGGTCCAGATACACATCAGCGACGCTTCCTATGTTTTCCGATGACAGCAGAGTGCGGGAGGTTACCTGCAGGACAGAGCCATCCCGTCAAAATAAAGGAGGACATAGACTTCTGTTTGTGTGTTTTCTGGGAGAATTTCTTCATCCAAGATTTCTACACAGTGGCCATAGTTTCACTGCAAACTCCTTGATAAGTGTTCAGTAAAATAAAAAGATTGCATTTGTGTGCACAGCGGAGGAGTATGTATTCACACCAGGGGAAGACTGCATTAAATCTGCTTATGCAGTACAATGCTTATACATTCTTCTCCGGGGCAGTGTGCTGGGATTGTGATTGATAAGGACAGTGCCCTTTAACATCCTTCATGACAGAATCCCATTCCTGCTGGACCACAAAAGGCAAGTTAAACAAGCCTCCAAAACATGTTAAAATTTTAAAGAAAACTATCTTTTCATCCTTCCGCTGTGAAGCTAAAGCAAATGCAGTGCAAAGAGCATTACCCGAAGTATCTTTTGCACTGAACTAGTCTAGTGAGAAAAGTCTTCTATAAATAACTGTAAATATATATAAGTATGTGCATTTTATATAAATATATAATATTTATTTTTATACATGTGCATGAATGTATGTATGTATTGTTATATGCACTGTAATGGCATTGAAATTTTTGTCCCACATAAAGAAAATCTTTCTTTTTTGAACATTCCCTAAAAAATCTACCCTTAAAGTGGAACATTACTTAGAGAGCAGCTTGTTACCAACCTTGGCCCTATTAACAGTAAACACCATCTTTCTCATCATCAACAGCAAGAGCTTAACGAGATCTATAATTCACTGACAAGAAACAATTTAATTACCTTAACTGTTGTAACTTGCAGATCAGTCAGCAGAGCACCCCAAGATAAGCTCCACAGAGGTTGTACCCGAGAGCTCCTTGACTCAAGTGCTTTGGCCCGGTGAGCCCAGAAGCTTTGAAGTGGGGCCAGGTCCCAGCTCCAGAGGCCCTTCCAGCGCTGGCCTGTGGCAGCAGCCAGGTGAGGACCCAGAGGATTCTACATCCCTCAAAACAGAGCTGGAGAGCACTTTTGCCTGATCTGTTTCATGTGTGAAATTCCTTCTGGCATGCATCCTAAGTGGCTCCAGAAACGAGATCCTTCGGTATCCCACCACCTGTCGTGTGATGTATGGAGTCGCTGGGATCCTACATTCATTGTCGAGGGAATATTTTCAGGCATCCAGTCTTTGATCTGTACTTGGATTATGCAGATGTTTCAAAATGAGTCTAAATGTCATCCTGAGTGTTTAAGAACATAGCTTTTTGTTTTGTCCTGGAATGAGTTGTGCTTTTTTCTTCTTCTTGGAGCCTCCTCAAGAAAGGACCCATGCCAGATCAAAGTTTCTTATAGCACACAAGGACCTATTGTTTCAAGAACTGCTACAAATTAGCAGCTGCAGTTAAAATAAAGGGTGGAGGTATTTTTCTTAGCCTCATTTAAAATTGTTTGGAGTAATTATCCAGAAGTGCATTGATAAAATAAAAGTCCCTTCGGGGCTGCCTGTTCTGTAGAGATCCCATTCAGCTGCACATTGTTCTTGGATATCTGATCAGGACATGATGATGTGCTGGAGGCAGAGCGGAGCTTAACTGCTCCCCACAAGACTGCTGCTGTTGCCTCTGGCAGCTGTAATGAGCTTTAGTGGCGGCATCAAAGGATTTACCCCAGAGTTAATGAGGAGAAAGGACCCACCATATACTCCGACAACCCAAGGTGGGAAGGGAGGCATCCCTCCGGCATGCAGGTGTCCGGAGAGCAGAGCAGAGATGGATAGCTGCTCCACTTTAACTGGTGAAGGTGGGATCCTGCTCCAGGTGAGGATCTGTACCAACTGTGGCAGTTTGTACTGTCCAGGTGAAAGTGCCTATGTGAAGAGGACTCAGATGCAGCCCCAGCACTGGGGTAACCAGCTGGCACTACTGGTGAGAAGTGGGACTCTTTGCCTGGCTGGACATCCCTCAGGACTCTCCTTTCAGCTTGAGTTTGTGTGCTATCTAATGCAATGGCCGGGTAGCCCACATGTGTGCTCTGGAAGGGGATTCTACTGTCACAGTTGACAGGACAGAGAAAACCTACGCAGAGAAAGAAAGGTTTGCCTCTGTGGAGCTGTCGTGGCTGATGCCTTCCCTTTGCTGTCCTGGAGGTCTTGAGCAAGGCTACAGAGAAGGGATGTCCCCTCACTGCAAACCCTGGGCTGTCACTCCGAGCTCTGCTTGTCAAACTTTGACATTCCTATTTTGCAGGAAATACAGGTGATCTAAAATGTTCATTCTGAACACAAAAAACCCCAGTTATTTTCAAAATTATCTGTGGAAGGGTAAGTTAGAAGAAATCTACCTGGAAAAAGTAATTTAACTTTTTTTTTTTTTAAATACAGTTTTAAAACAAATAATATTTTACACTTCCTTAAATGTTGTGGTTATTGTTTCATTGTTTTAGGGGAAGCCACTAGTAGAACACAATGTAAAAATATAATAGTAAAAATATTATATTGTGGTCATCACAAAATTGCAGGGAAAGAGCTCACTTATGCTGTCCCACTTCCCATTTCAGGACAACAGTAATAACAAATTTGGGGCATCTGCAACTGAGCATACATCAGGGCTGTATTTTCTAGGTGTGAGTGTCTCCAGTTAAAATTGTTTGGATCCAGGTTGGCTTGCAGTTTTGATCACAATTCTGGGCACGCTCTACCCCTGAGCTCTCCCCTCTCCTGATGCAAATCTCACTCGTACGAGTTGAATCATAGAATCATAGAATGTCCTGAGTTGGAAGTGACACACAGGGATCATCGAGTCCAACTCCTGTCCCTGCGTGTGACAACCCACAGTTCACACCATGTGTCTGAGGGTGTTGTCCAGTCTCTTCTTGAACACCGTCAGGCTTGGGGCCGTGACACCCCCCTGGGGAGCCTGTTCCAGTGTCCAGCACCCTCTGGGTGAAGAACCTTTTCCTAATGTCCAGCCTAAACCTTCCCTGTCACATCTTCCTGCCATTCCCTTGGGTTCTGCCATTGGTCACTAAAGAGAAGAGATCGGCGCCTGCCCTTCCTCCCCCTGTTGTGAGGAAGCTGTAGGCCATGATGAAGTGTCCCCTCAGTCTCCTCTTCTCCAGGCTGAACAAGCCATTTTCCTCCAGCAAAAGCCAAAGTGCTCAGGGAGCAGGCTACTGCATCCCGCTTTCCCACAGCACTGTCCCCAATGCTCCTCCAGGAGAGGACCCTCACCCACGCCCCGTGGCTGCAGAGCTGTGACCCAGCTCCACTTCTGCCACCCAAAGGGGTGGGGAATGTGCTCCAGGATGTCCCAGGGACATGGGGACAGGGCACAGTGCCAGGGCAAACACAGTGATTCACCTCATCGCAGCAGCCCCAGTGCCGATCAAGCTAAGAGCGGCTCTGAGATTGTTCCATTTGACACAACCAGGACGTGTGGTTTGGCAAGAGAGAGAGGATTTGGGATGCCTCGTGTTTCTTTATCTGTGGGAAGTGACTTAATGTGTGCACAACTACATCATACTTGCTTAACTTATTTATGAGACAATCATACAAATTCAGGTCTGAAGGCATCCAGAGCACTACCAGCCTTTGTTCATGGTAATATAAAGTTTCATTCCAACCTTTGCTGCACTTCCCCACTCCCTCATTATTTAAAGTGTGGTTTTACTCTGAAGATTGACTATATAAAATTGGTATCTGCTTCCTCAGCAGATAAATTCCACGTGTGAAATCAGAATCAGGTCTAGTGACTTCAATGGCAAGAATTTTTTTCACATGCTCTTTTTTCATGTTGACGACACAGAGGCCGAGTTGCACTCTTGCATCTCAGGCACTGGCAGTACTGCTCTTCCCTTTTGACCCTAAGCATTTAGCCGAATGAAGGTGGACTGTGCCCTTTAAAAGGAAAAATGGTGATAAGGAAAGTATTTCTTTTCATGCATCTCTGTTATTGTACTAAGGATATATACTGGTCACAAATCACAGGAAAGAATCAGAGAAAAGGGGTTAATCTCTTTTCTTACTCCTCTAAGCCAGCCAGACTCCCCTTCTTGCTTGCATAGCTTTTATGTTGCACTATTGGGCTGTTTTTGTTTCAAGGGCTTCTTTTACATCTTCTCTGCTACCTCCGCTTGGCTGCTTGGCCTCTTTCTCAAACACATAAGCCTTTGTGAAAAGAGAGGCAGTAATAGCTCTCCCCCTTCTATGCCTCATGTGTACTTTCATCTATGGTAGTGACACATATTTGCGTTTGATGTGGAGGTTCTTGTAGGTTTAATTATATGGTTTCTTGTGGAATGTAATAATTTCTTCAGCTATCAAGTGGTCGTCACTGTGGCTGGCCAAAGACAGTATTAAACTTCATTAATACCTGCTCAGTCAGATTCTGAGCTCATTCATCACTCTGCAATCCCACAGAAGACAAAGACAGTCCTGGTGTGGAGGGCTGGGGTACAATGGCGTGCACCATGCAGGGGTAACGCAGCGTAGCCAGGTCTACAGGCTGTTTGGGGATGGGAATGAGATGCAAGGAGGGGAACCTCAGCTTGACTTTCAGATCTAAACTGAAATTACAGTCATTTGAGAAAGAACTTTGCCAAAAAATTTCAGAATAATGGTATCACATAATTCAGATATTTCCCCATATTTCTCTGGAGAAATCTAGCCCAGGTTTTGTGGAATTTGAGGAAGACGATTGTTTTTTCTGAGAACGTTTGCTGGGGGCAGGCAGATTTCAGAAAAGGATGGTGGGAAGCTTTCATGTGTGTTGGCTACCAGATGCACTCCTGCACAATGCTTGCTCAGCACCAGGGCACTGAGGATTGTCCAGAGTTGCAGGCTTGTCGTACAAATAGCAAAATGTCTACTTGGACCTTATTTAGAGCTAAAGGAACAGAAAACACATGAAAAATAGAAGAAATTTTGTCTATATAAGGACTTGAAGACCTGACAGCTATGAACCTGGGTCCAGCTCCCTGCCTACATCCCTCTCTGTTGTAGCAGAGTATCCTGCGGAATGCTGCAGCCTCCATGTAGTTCACCTCCCCATGCAAACGTAGTAGTAAAACAGATGCCCCCACCCTGAGCTGCCCTGTACCCTGCTGAGCCTTTAACAGCCCCCTTAAGTGGTGTGAGGCTTAGAGCAGACGAGGCTCTGACTAATACTGTCTACACCAAGTCCTCCTCTCTTGTAGTCCCTTCCACTTTATGACAGACTTTATTACTGCAGCTGTGCGCTGGCCTCATGGCTTCGATGATTTTTCCATAATACTCTCAATCCCTTCCCTGCGTATTGCTCTGGGTGATTGGTTCCTTGCCCTCGTATTAAATTATGCTAAATTTCTCTGCAGCAAACTGCATTATACTGTATTACAAGCTGGTATTTACCATCTGCTGGCCCAATCTCACTAACAATCCAAACCTTTCAGAATAAAAGGGAACTCCTCAGAGTTTAGACTGCCTCCAATGCATTATTCTCAGTGGACCCAAAGCACATAATTATTTCATGGAGTATCCTGAAAATAAATTCAAGCAGATGCCAGGGCATCCTACAGAATACATTTCTGGCAATGAGTTGCAGGATTGGGTCTTTCCAAGGCAAACAGGTAAGACAAGCAGCTATTGCAGTGTTTTTGCTGCCCTCTTATAGTAATTAAAATAACTTTTCACAAGTGCTCTTTGCTTCCATCTCCTAATCTGTTTTTTGATATTGTTTCCAGTTTGATCAGTTTTATAAACCAATTAACCATACGCTTTCCCCTAGATGGCCATTAATTACTGACTGCCCCAGAACCACTGGACCATTATCACTGTCTGTATTTATTTAGGTTTCTAAAAGATGCTCAATACCACTGCTCAACAATTTGCTACATCTGAACCTGCTGGAGTCCTAAGAACCATAAATGTCCCAAACCCAGGAGCTCCCCATCTCTCCCATCTCCCTCTGCAATGCCTGGGAAAGCACATAAGCCTCAGAAACGGGTTCCTCTGCTGGGGAAACACAACCTCTTTCACTGCTCGATTGCTCCCCTGAATCTGTTTTAGCCTTGTTGCTTTCATTGATCTGAGTTTGAAACGTAAATTGGTCTAAAAAGATAAACTTCCAGCTCAATCTGTGGCAATGGTGGTAGGAGGGATGGAAGGGTTGTGATGATGGTGAGAAATGACCCCAGAGTTCAGGAAGCATCTCATTATCCCTGGCTGAAATGAGGTTGCTGTGAACTGGGGCTTTGGGAGTAAATTAAGAAAGGGTAAGGGTGGCCCCAGGCTAGGAGGATATTGAGAAGGTCAAAGTGGAGCGGGTACCTCAGGCTTTGTCATGAATTCACATGCAAAAACCCTACAGCAAGACACCTTAGTTTAAAAAGGGATAGCTGAACTTAGCAACCCTGGGAATATGTGTCTGAAGCTTGGTGCAGATTATTTCTTTAGGTTAAAAAATGTGCATCTTCTCCTGTACATGGGAATGTGTAACCCTTGAATCTTGCTTTGCAGGTCCTTTACCAAAAGGAGTATGCTAATCATAGCAGTACACGTAGCTGTGCACAGAAACATGTGTGCGAGCCCCAGACTTGGCTGCATTCTTCTCAGCCTGTTTTCTACACTGACCTATACACCCTGACTGTGCTTGCAGTGCAGATTTTTAAATGGCTTGAAGTGTTATTAAAGTGGGGCTTGTAAGGGAAAAAACCAGCTTCCACAGACTGAGGAATACAGTGTCAGCAAAAGAAAACTATGTCTATCAGCAGCATAACTGTATGTGTGAAAAGATTTCTTATAAATACCTCTGTACCACCAGACAAAGCACTTCCCCGTACATTTGATACATTTCAACTCTTTTAGGGCTTCTGGGTATTTCCACTGGTTGGCTGAAAAAGATAAACATACACATTTAAATATAAAAATATACCGTTATATGTAATAACAAAAAATACTCAGATATATTATTATAATACCTCATTATAAGATACTGGTATAGTGTGTAATACAATGATAAATATGTAAATAAAAGCATGGGCATGCTTTGAATCATCCTGCATGCTTCTGTTTAAGAACAAAGTCTCAGCCTTCCTTCAGCTGTACAGATCAGGGACAGATAATAAACACACAATTTTTCTGCACATCTGAGTCCTAATACCTGAGTGTGAGTGACCTGAGAAAATGGGGGAGAAGAGCCTGTGTAGAAACTTGGGGCCATGAAGGCAAGAGGGTTTCTAGAGGCTTGTGTGATGCTTTGGGAAGTTTGCAAAGAAGCTGCGGTTTCATATTAATTCTCTTAATCATCTACAGTTCAGGAAATAACAGGAAAATACTGGAAGCTGCAGTGGCACCAAGTGTGATAATCTCTACTGAGAATGTGCAATCACCTTTACTGATAGGAGTAATGTGCTCCAAAGGGCTTAGGAAATAAATTCCTAAGCCTGTCTCCTGGTGAGGGTAAAGCAAGAAGTTGTCAAATAGCCTCTAGCCAAGTCTTTTAAATGTTCCACATGAGGAGGGTTTGATGTTTAATATCAATTTTACTTATTTGTGGGTATTTGACATTGCATGGGATTCTGATTTCACAGACCAATACAGCAACATCACAATCACAATGCAAAATCACAATGCAAACACAATGTAGCAACTGGAACATAACAATGCAAACATGACTCCCATGACTGGTTGAAGGCAGCTCAAGCCCACTGCTCTCTTCAGGGTTCATTTTGTTGCTTGGTTAATTTTTAGACTCTGTGTTGGGCTGAGCCACAAATACACTTCCTCCACGCTGGTCTGGCTGGCTCAGAAGATAATAGCCGCTGTCGATTATTTTAGGAAGGCCATTTACACAACCAGTTGACTCACTCGACTGATACAGCTGTTAATCTAAAAGGCCACCCTCCAGTCCTCTTTGTGCTGAGATAAGTTCAGCTTCCTTTATGACAGTTGTGGTCACTTCCTACATGGTTTTCTAAGTTCCATGAGCACATCATCCTTGCCTGTCTTCTTTGAGCCCTCTTCCACTGAAGGGGTTGTCTGGTCAGCCACAGAAGTCCCCCAGGCTTCGAAGCAGGTTCCACTGGTGAAGTGGGGAAATGAATTCATACATAAACCATTCCTGTTAGCAAAGGACTCCGTCCCCATGCGTATGTTTTAGAGGCAGGATCCCACCATCTCCACCTAATTTTCAGTCATTATTAATCAAATCATGAAGTCCAGGCTAAGATCTTACTTCTGGTGGCACCAGGGCATAATCCAGCCTGACCGTGTGTCCAGCGATGAGCTGCTCTGCCTGCCAAGCCGTTGTGTTAAATTAGCAGACTCCTGTTCTGTAAACTGTGCCGTATGCTGTGCAGCTTGAGTCCCTGCCATCGAAATAGTAGTGCCCGGCATTTTTTTAATGAGTGGTCATCTTTCTGGGTTTTGTAAGCCTTTTTCCCTGTCTGGAGACCATACATGGCTAAGATTTATGTGTATTTATTTTCGATGGCCTATTCGCTAACTCTACAAGATTGTGCACGCAACATGGGGCACCCAGAGCTCATTTATCCCAGAAAGGGGGAGGAGCAGAGAAAGAATTGGAGATTCAACAAGTGAGACCAATATTAAGAATATTTTTATAGCATTCTTTTGAATGAATACACTCTTATAACATATTTTTCTCCTAAACGATGTGTTCAGGCAGAGGCCCAATGTTGTAAAAAGACACATAATTGGCACTCAAACATGTCTGAGTTATTGCCTAGTTGGTGTAATTTTACACCTGTCACTACTCATATATTTAGAAAGAGTGAAAAAAACAGACCTGGGGTTGTTTCCCGGCTGGTTGCCTTCAGGCCGCGCTGACACGCTCACCGAGTTCATAGCGTGCCTTTGTGAAACGTGGTGCCCGCAGAGACAAAGCCAAGAACTCATTTAAGACACAGCTCCACAGGGGTCAGCAAGTGGCCTCTGGTTACGGACGCCACAGGGGTAGCACGGCCTTTCAGGCCTGGCCCGGCTTTCCCGTCTCCTTGGGCAGGAGGCAGAAAGCCACCCCGAGGGAGCGGTGCCGATCCCCATCCCCTCCTCGCCCAGCATCGCCCAGCACTGAGGCACCAGGTGTGCTGAGATAGCCGCCTCCTAAGGGAACTTTCATTAGATAAGTTTTGTTGGCTTCCTTCCTCCCCGGGATTTGCTGAAAGTACCTATCCTGTGGCCTCAGCTGCTTTTCTTGGGCTTAAAATATACAAATATAAGAATAGAAATCCAGAAGCGCTGCCAGCCAAGGCTGCCCAGATGTCAGTAGCATTTATCAAGAAGAATAACAGCGCAGCCCTAGTCCTCCTTAATTTGCCTTCTTGTGGCTAGGAACAGAAGGCGGACAGCACCGGTTAGTTAAAAACCTTGTTCCACTCCCCGCCATCGCTTTTTGGGTCAAGGCGTGTTGCAGCTCGCCCTGGCGGGTGGGCTGCTCTGCGCAGAGGCAGACGCCGTGCCGGGAGCCGGGGAGCGGGGCTCGGCCGCGGCGCTCCGGGAGGTTTCTGCAGGTGTCCTGACCCGGGGGGCCCAGGGCTGGGGGAAGCAAATCAGCTGGAAACTCATCTCATGAGCTTGGATGGGCTAATCCCCTCTGCGGAAATGCTTGTGCAGGTACCTCGGGGCTGCTTCTTAATCCTCCTCTGTCGTTTGACCCAGATGGATGTTTATTTTTTGGTTCTTCTTCTTTCTCCAGTTAGTTAGTCAGTGAGTCAGAAACAAAGCAGTTGTCTGCAGAGCTCCAGCCACGATTTTCCTCAAAAGCTTTTGCATGATACAGCTGACCCCAGCAACTGCAGCTTGCTAACGCAAAGTGGGGCAGCCCTGCCAAGGGCGGCGGGTTCAGGGCGGGCAGAGCAGCCTTCCTCCCATGCTGGGCTGCCCCGCCGTCCATCACAGCCCTCCCGCTATCCCAATCAGGTTGTGGTCTCTCTCCCTCACCTCTGACAGCTCTCTGGTTCTCGAGCAGAGCGGTTTGAGCACCAACACAATCAGCATCACTTTAGAGCTGTTTTCGTAGAAGATTCATTCAGCACAAGTTGGCCAAGCTGCATTATTAGGGCGGAAGCTCGGGGTATCATCCATTTTTAATAGTTTCACAGTGCTGGAGAAAGACTGACCTCTCTGGCTGTAGGACTGACGCACCTCTGAGCACAGGCTGGTCAGTGAGACCCAGTAAACTTGATTTGAACTCATGATATTTTGTAGCATAACTTTGGACACTTTTTTCTCTCATTTTACATGAGTCATTAACTACATAAATGTGTTATTTTCCATCTTTTTCCCCCCTGCACTACTAAGAGCAAGAAAAATATGTCTTGTGAACTGACATTTGCCTTTCTTGCCTGTCCAGATGGTAAGTCTCTAAGGACACACAAAATGACAGGACTCTTGTGACAGCAGCTGGGCTGTTAGCAGGTCTGCTGTGGCCAGGGAGTAGCAATACTGAACAAGAAATTATTCTGCACATAATGCATTTTGTCCCTCCTCAGCTTAAACTTTTTAATTTCCTGTGGCCATAAGCCACGTAAGGGAAGGTCTCTCTCCTCAAAGCCGGGCACCATTACCTTAGTGTTATATTATATTCACACCTGTGAGAAACATTGCTGACGTAGATCTGCTTTTTAGTTTCTATCTGTAAATTCTAGCCCAGAAAAGTAGGGTGACCTGCAAGCCCAAACCACCCAAAGTCAAGATGGGGCCTTCGAGAGGGAAAGCTTTTCCAGAACAAGCTTTCTCATTGTGAAAGGCTAAAATTATTGGTCTCCTGTGATTTATAGTGCAAAGGCCTTCAGTCTTATAGAACACCTGGAATATTCGGCAGTAATTCAGAAACAGAGATGCATGTTGTTGATACAGCACATCACTGCAGAATACATAGCATCAGAGTACCCACACGTACTTTACACACCAACAGATTATCCTGAATTTGCTACTAACGTGTGTAAATATATTTGCTATTGTTGGCATAATTTACAAGTACAAAATGAACATGGGTACGGCAAAGCCCTCTGGCTGCTCCATCAATTACTCCTCATTTTCTAGCTGTGACTTGTGTCTGCTTACATGATTATGAGAATCATTTAATTTATGGCTTTGCCACAGATTAAGTGTTAGGTTACAAGTATGTATTCTTTAGCATTGTAATGAAGCTACTCATACAGCAAAGTTCTTTACTGAACAGAAAGAATTGGTATTAACTTCTGAGTGCCTGCAGCACCTCTCCCTGGCAAAGGGCTGGGCAGACCCATGACCTGTTTCCTACCCAATGCTCGTGTGAGAGATCCCAGGCTATCTTCATCCTCACCCAGATGTGTCAGCAGTTTAAGTGTGCTTCTGAGCTTAGCTACTCCTTTCTCCCTGAGCCCCAGTCCAGCCCTTGGGGCCCTCCTGCCTCTCAAGTCCCCAGCACCAGTGCTGGGCAGTGTTTGCTCACTGGTTTGAGAGAAGGCTGCTGTCTGCTAGCAGGGCAAACCAGCCCTGAGCTCTGCATCTCTGTGTCATATGATAGTTTCCTTTCCTGTCCCAAATCTGCACACTTCACCCCTCAGTCCATGGCATGAATGAGGGAGTCAGCATGAATAAGATGCGGGACCAAGACTCGACAGACATGGAAGTGGTGCCCGCGCTGCTCCTGGTCTGCTTTAGGTATCTGGACACTCTCTGGACCTGCCATCTGGACCGGGAGCTCTGTATTCCTCTAAACCTGCTCCTTCAGCCTCCAGCTTAGTCACTGAGCAAAGATTCTGACACTCTCAGGAATAGGTGGGTACCTACAGCTCCTATAGCTCTGCTGTCTTAAGTCCCAAGAGCAATCCTGAATGCCCTGCCCTTTAAAGTCTATGGTTAAAACCTTTCTCCCAGTTCTCTGACATCATGGGATTGCTGGTTAATTTTTTATCACTTCAGGGACAGCTAAGCACTGAAGCAAGTATGGCCAAGCCTTTGTTGAACGATTTCCAAATGTAAATGTCAAAGACATGCGGTGGCAATAGGAAGCAGCAGGCCACCATTCCCACTTATGACCTTGTAGTCGCTGGCAGCTCTGTGGTTGCTGCTGTGTATGTTTCCGCGCTGCCTGTGTTTGAACTTATTTCTGGTGTCCAGTCTTCCCTCTGTCACTCCTCTTTCAGGTGACCTCTGAAAGTCCAGTGTACCCAGACCATGCTTCAGACATCTCTGATGTTGCCCTGCTTTTTGGTTCCTCCTTTTTGCCTGTTCTTTTCTGCTGCTAAATGGGGAAACTTGTTTCACCTCAGCTACAGCCACACCATAGTCCTGGGTGGAGTGGGGGATGACATTTATTGAGCCGTATATAGCCCCATGCAAGTGCCCCTGTGGGGGTAGAGCTGGGCGCCCATTCTCTTTCCTTTAACATAAGACATAAGATGAAGGAACACCAGAAAGAACGCCAGAGTGTAACAAGAGATGAAGTCCCTATCACCAGAGCCCCTAGATGGATGCTCCCCATTGCGGCAGCCTGTGCAGAGTCACTGCCCCACAGAGACCTGCAGCTGTGGCTGCAGCCATCAGAGATGGAAAGATTAATGAGATGAACCTAATGTGAATGCTAGAAGAGGCTGAGGAAGATTAGGATTTATATGCCTTTTTTTTTGGTAACAGTCTCATGCACCTTCTTAGCACCATCAGCAAACACCTCATGTTACCACAGGAGGATTTAACATCCCAAAGCCTGGTTCTGGGAAGTGCTGCGTGCCCCTGGCGCCAGTCTGTGGCTTGGGATGCTGTCCCGGCTGGTACTCAGGGTGACGCGGCACTGGGCTCCCCAGCTGAGATCAGCAGGGACAGTCCAGTGTGGCACGAAAGCCAAAACGTGAAGCTAGAGGAAGGTACACAAGGGAAAAATGGCAAAATAGTGCATGTCAGGATAACTCCTGACTGAGGCTCACTGAAAACGCAATCATGATGCAGGCAGTTTTGCCAAAGCTGGTAGCTGGGACAAGCGTTTGGTCTCATTTTTTTCTGTCACGAAAAAGGATGGATTTCTGCATGGAATAATATTAAGGCTGATTGATTGCAGATTAAGGGCCTGAATAAAAAGCTTAATGATGTCAGTGGAAAGATTATCATTGGCTTGAGCCAGTCCCAGGACACTGCTCCACTGATGCTACAGGATTTTATATTTTTTTTAAATGCAATTGCTATAATGTAAAAGCTTCTGTTGGACAGAAATATCTCATAGAAACAGAATTTTTAAAAGGCCCAGAAAAAAAAATAACAGATTTAGCTTCCAAAGATTGCTATTTCAGCCTGGGTGTATGTTTATGTGATGTTCCACAGCAAAGTACTTCACTCTTTGCATCGCACAGAGGGAAAGCTCAGGTGTGCTGGTGGACACTTAGCATTTTGAACCTGGGAGTTTCTCCATGTAAACTAGAACAGACCTCTCTCATACAGTAAATGAAATGTTCTTTATAAAGGATTTTCTGTGCCTCTAAAGATCCTTCTGCTATTGAAACCTTCACCAGCCCAGAGTGATTCCTTTAGCCTCCATGCTCATGGGAGCGTGTCATGCTCTGCACATAGGTATAGGCGTAGTTTGCAGGAATGACAAGGGCCCTGTCCTCTCTTGCCTGTAACATATATTACCCATGAGAAACACACTTATAAAAATATCCAACTTTATATTACAGGTTATTGTCCTCTTTCTTCAAAGCTAAGGAATTTTCATGAAGTGTGTATACATCTGGTATGGGATCAATTCAAGATTACGATAAAAAGATTATTTATAGCTCTGCATTGACATTTGTTTATTGTATAGATGACATCACCATGCCAGACCATTGCTTTAACTCAACATTTCCCACTTTTATTGCTTTCGTGATCCTGTATATGGCCTCAGAACAAATCATTAAAGAGGATTGCTTGAAGGATAATGAGTACCACAATACTTTTAAGCCCTGCATATGCTCTTTAGCTGGACTCAAATTCTTTTGATCTGTTGCGCAAAGTTGCAAGAAACAGAAAATAATGGACATTGAATGACACATTTGCTTATAATCTCAGATTTTCCAAATCCCCCTGGTGTACCTGTGTTCTCCTTTTCCCCGCTAATGAATTCTGACACTGGAACAGATGTTGCCCTGTAAATTCTCTTACATTATTTTATTTCCTGGTAACGCTGCTGCTCCAGATTGATTTGGTAAGCAGCAAATGCTAAAACATGTTGACCCCTTCATCATGTCTTTTCTGTTATCCTCCTCTTGCTGTTTGCCAGATCATGGTGGACGCCAGAGCGACATCGGAATGACCAGTTTTTTTAATCAAAGCGGTGGTCAAGTTTCTATTATTTTATAAAACCAAAATATTCTACTGGGTAATTTATTAAAGCAGGCAGGGAAAACCTTTTTTTTTTTTTTTTTTTAATTTGTGTTTCTATGTTGTATTTGAAAATTTACTACCTCAGCGTGCAGCTGGACCTGAGCCTGAGCCCCATCGAAGCTGCCAGACTGGGGAAACAGCTTTGCAGTGCCAGGCTGTCTGGTCCCGCACCAGCCCTCCAGCAGTGCCTGTCCGGCCTCGCTCCCCGAACCCACCAGGGGCCACCCAGGTTGGCATCGTCACCACTCTGGCTGCCACCGGTCCAGCCATCACTGGGCTTCCCCTCCACAGCAATTTGGTGTGCCACAAGCAGCAAGCCAGCTCACCCTGTTTCATTGCTGGGGCTGGAGCATTGTTTTCTATGAATTTACAGTTTTACTTGTAAAACACCTTCTTTTGAGTAGCTGCAGAAAGCAACCTATCTACCAAGGGAGTTGTTCTAGCCAATTTTTCTTTCAGTGTTCTGGCTTTTACAGAAAAGAGAGGTTTATTTGTACAAAGTAGGAAGTGGATTGCACTGTCTCCAAAATGTTTATATAAGGAGTTTCACCAGCCCCCATCTCAGACTAATTGGACTAATTAAGTTGCCTTCAACTTCATCAAAGTATGGCATGAAATGTAATTAAAGCATGAATATTGTGGCATAACATCATTTTATGCCTCTGTACACCAGATCTGCCAGAGGTGTCAGAGGCTACGCAAACTGAGTGAGGGTGGCCTTCAATTTCCATTAGGTCTGTTCAGATTTCTGAGGAAAGGCCCATTTGCCAGATCAGATCCTGTTGATATTTTTTCTTAAATAACCCCTGTTCTTCTCTCCACTCATCACTTTTCATTTTCCTTCCGCTCCTTTTTAAATTTTCAGAACTGCCACATTTTTATGATGTCTTGAAAGCTTAGGGTAACAAAGGGAAAAGTGAAAAAATAGGGAAAAGTGCTGCCCTGTGGCCACCACTTAGTTTATTATATTTGGCAGCAAATAAGAAACTCAAAGCTAAACTACCAGAAAGTTGAAATACTTTGAAAACATTCCACAAATTGTGCAAAAGGTAAAAAAATGTTCACCTCAGACTTTGCAAAATAAAAATATTTTTTTATTCCATTCTGGTTAGTTTTTACTCCGTTCTGGTTTCTTGTTGTGTTCACTAAAAGTCATAACTGTTTAGGTCTGAATTGTCCCTCCCAGTGTGGGCTGCAAGAGAAACGTTCACAAGTATCTCTGTGGGTTTTGCTGGCTGGTTGTCACTTGGGAGGAGAGACACGGTCATTTGTCTCTCCCGTGGGAAAGGCCTTGGTGGCCAAATCCGGTGGTTTCCTGGGAAAACACGTGGATTCAGAGGGAATTCTTGGAGGTGGCCTGCCCTTTACCTTGCGGCCAGCTCTGAGTCCATGCCCCTTGCCACTCCTCTGGTCCACCCCACCACAGTGAACCATGACTACCAAGACCTGCAGTGGTGGTGGCCTTCACTTGATCCATCGCTGTGGCATCACGGGGTAGTGCTGAGTGAAAATTCCCTGTCACCTTGGGCTGTTGCACATGTGGCATTCAGGAAGGGCAGGAGATCAAGGCTCTGCACTACCTTTGGGAGCCTTGTTTGCATATTGATTTGAATTTACAGAGGCATGCAGCCCTTGCACGCAGACGGCTGTGTGAGATGGGTGTCCCTGTGCCTGGGTGTCTGCCACGAGGACCTCTCACCCCTCCAAAGCAGCACGGCTGGTGGTGCAGCGTGCGAGGAGGAGGCGCGCAGAGGGCACTGGAGCTGACACCACGGCTAGCACACCTCCGGCTGCTGCTGGAAGAAAGACCCACAGACACACAACTTTGTCCCTTCTGCAGTTGTGGGAAACTCGCTTGAAACCATTTTGCCTCGCATGACAGACTGTGTATGTGCAGGTAGCCAAGAGCATCTTCCCTGGCAGGGGTGCTCCGCAGCCCCCGTGCAGCTTTGCACAGGCAGCGCTGGGCTGGTGGGGGTGCCGGTGCTCTGACTGTCCCCATCACCCCAGGGACTCGCGTGCGCCTGGGGCAGGTGCCCTGCGTCACACAGTGGGGTGAGAAGCAGCACAGCCTGTTGTCAGCATCTCCATCGTAAATAGGTAGCAGGCTTCTTGACTCACAGTCATCTGCTTTCCTCAGGCAGGCTTCTGGATTCACAGTCATCTGCTTATAAGCATCACAAATCCAGGTTCCAAAGCCTTCACTTCCCTAAAACCAATGAGAGTTCTGCCTGAGTAAAGGATTGCCATAAAAACTAAACAAGCTCTTCAAAATCTGCCCTTCTAGCATCTTCTCATTTTGTCTTGGCTGCTGCCGATGTGTGCTCAGGGGATACCTCTAGAGCTCAGTTTTTGCTGCGTTCGGCTGCTAGCTTCTAGCTTTCTAGCTTAAGATCATATGTGATTTGGCTTGAGGACATGTCACATGTTGCTTTACATCAGAAATGGCAGTTTGCCAATTGTAGGTATAATTAACAGACTGGAAAAAACCGCAAACAATAGCTTCAAGTAGCCTCAAGCCAAGTTGTGGGTAGAATATTAAATAGACTACATTTTTCAGAGTGTATAAAGAGAATTAAATCTGTGGCTGGGGAGTGGCTCCCAGCAAACTGAGGGGAACACTGAAAGGCTCATTAGCTTGTGATGCTGAGATCTAAACTTTGGATTCATTGGACTGTTTGAGCCCCAGGAGTATTTCCTGGGCTTTCACAATTTACACTCAGCCTGATGGGTCCTGTACTCACCTTGAGAAAGAGAGAGGATGGCAATTGCTGATGTGAGGTTTGTCAGTGGTTCATGACAGCCTGTCCTGCCCTCAGGATTAATAGGTTAATTGTGTGCACAAGATACTCTCTGGGGATCCAAGAGATTTGGGTTCAGTTACCAGCTTTGCCGTGGATTCTGTGGAGTTTGATTTCTCGTCTGTGAAATGGGAATAAAGAACAATTCCCTTTTCTGCCTTGTGTCATTTAATGTAATGACTTCAAAGAAAAAAGAAACTCCTCTGGAAAAAGAGTCTGTCAGATCTCAATGCTGCTTGGAACCAAGAAACACTTGCAATGTAATTCAACAGGCACTATGGAGAACTCAGCGTCAATCAGACAAGGAAAACCAGTGTGGGATTCAGGGCAGGACAAGAACAGAATGCAAAACCAGGTAATAATAATAAATTATGTGCATACGAAGTCAGAGAAACATAGAAAAATAGAGGGGAAGTTACCCCAACAATCCTTAACCCTTCCTGGTTCTCCAGAATTTTTGCCATTCCCTGTGGATATTTGTCTAGGCTGCTCTCAGAGGCATCCCCTCCCTCCAGCAATGCCACATTTCCATGCCTTGCTTATGGAAATGGCAAGATGCAGCATTCGGTGTCTGGCTAAAGTCACTGCTCACGAGGCCTACTACCCCACCACAGGACGAAATCCACTTTATTTCATAAACTTGATCTTGGTGAATCCATGCTGAGTGCTACTTATTCCATTGTTATTGATTAAAATATTTCCAGAGGATCAAAATTAACTACTAGAAGCCAAAGTCTTGCCTCTTTTTCACTAATATGGATCACACTGGCTACCTGGTTACAGCAAAGACTGGCATAAAACATATACAATAAAGTTAAGTCTTTTGCCAACAGTTGCAACCTTGTTGAGCTGTGAAGCACGGCGTTCCCTGGCCTTTTTCTTTCTACAAGTGGATCTATCAAATGGCTACCTCTTCCTCTAGCTGTGTCTTCGAATATACTACTTGATGTGTGCTGGGATCTTCTTTGTTTTCTGCTCAGGTAGGACATGCATGTACAACAACAGTTCATGCATTTTATCAGCCATATCAGCTTGTCTAATAGAGATGCTACTTCTCCATATGAACTCAGTTTCTGGGATGCTGTAGGCCACCACCACTTGCAACGCCACCATGGTCATGCCCCCTTTTGAGATATTCCTGTTTTGCTCCTGTCTCTCTCTTGCCTCAACCTTTTCTCTCTTTTTCAGGTTTTATACTTAATTCACACAATATAGTTTTCACTTTTTAAATTTCCCCGTAGCACTCAAAGCCACTGTTTTAGCCAAGTTAGTCACCACTACCCTAACTGGGTTATTTGTCCTTGTGCCCTTAACATCACTTATTTGAAGAAATGCCAGCTCTCCTTGGGTTCTTCTCTTTCTTCCCTCCCCTGGAATCTGTCAAGCAGTCTTTTTCTCTATTTATTTATCCTCAGATATGCAGTCTCCGGTGACATACTGTCAGAGAAGATCTGTTCACGTCCTGGGGGTGTACTTTTTCATCACTGTTCCCATAAATTAAAAAGAAAGTCCAGACACATGATTAAAAAATGTAAATCTTTTGCTTGTCTTCATTAGAAATTCCATATAGACTGGGGAAATTTTCAGCCTGAGTCTTAAGGATGAACAAATAAAAGAAAAATTAAATATAAATTCAATAAATAAAATAACATAGCTTTTCAAACCTTCTGGCAAAGTTTAATAAATCTGAGTTATTTAGATGCATGCTTATCATATATTTGTAGGAAAGTGGTATATATCAAAATAGTAAAATTTGCTTGCATATTGTAAGGTTTGAGAAGAATGTCTTAGTCAACAACTGTCCTTTGCTTTCAAAAGCTGAAATATGTTCTCATGTAAATAAAAGAACAAGACAGTAAGAGAAGGTTATTTGAGTGGAGGAAAGTAACAGCTAATCCAGGAGTTAGATTTTTCATTGCAGAGAGCATTTTACAACTTTGAAGTTTCTTTCACTCCAGAATGAATATTGCAAACGAATCCTAATTGTAAAAAAATACAAGACTGTTTAAACATCTCATGCTAACAAATATGAAGACTTTGATTAAAATAAGGTTTTGGAAGTGGTTATATTTTATAATACAAAGAGAAAGAATGATGACATTCAAATAGAAAAATGTTCACTTATTAAAATTATATTTTCATTTTTTTCTTCAGATGATTTTTTTTAATCGAAGGCCAAAAGTATCCTCAAGACAGTTAACTAAAGTCAGTATTTTGCAAGAAAAATCTTTCCATTGGAAGACTTCCAGGCATATCTCCATTTCAGTTCTGTAGAAAAGATAATTGATTTTTCCATCTAGTTCTAGTCTATCAGATGCATTTAGATCTGTATTATGCTGCCTGTTTAATGTGGGTGGCATATTTTATTAATTGTAAAGGACAATTTCTTGTTTCCTATTTTCTCAGTGGAATTTTGCTGTTACTATCCACAACCTGGCATACAGATTTCAATGCTCTTATTCTTGCTCTTGCACTGTGGCATGACCTACCTGATGTTTCTAACTACAGTTCTGTTGGGGTGACAGCATGCACACGGACAGCTAGTCTGGATTATGAGAACATGGGTGTTCATGGCTCAAGATGCTGCGTGGTAGCCAGCGTGTGTGCTCCAGCCTCCAGGCCCTCTTGGTGGCTGCCCACAAAAGGCAGCAAGATCTGGCTGTGAATCCTGAGGTGGAATGCAGCCCCCAGAGCCTGACACCTAAGAGCAGGGGTCTCTACAGTTGAAGGTGTCTGAGATCCTCCTACTGTCAGTGGCAATCTGGTCAATACATCAAAGGAGCTGGAGAGCCTTTGGTGATCATGTGTAGGCATCTAGTTGAATGCCTCTCAACCCAACTGGTGTATTGGCCAGACCACTAAGGACCCTAGTGGGGCTTAGACACCGAGGTCGCCTGTGGGCACAGATGTTCTGATTTGTGACCTGAATCCTGCCTTTATCAAAGCGGTTGGACCTAGGAATCATGGATCTGTTGTTCTGCTGCAAACCTCCCCCTTACGCACAAGGAAATGGCCCAAACTCTTCTGAGAATCTAAAAAAGGAGTAAAAAAACCCCTCTTTTTTTGGTTCCTTTATTGGATGTGTTAACCAGGATCTGAGCTGCAGAGCTACTCTGGTGTGCTGGTTTGTCACAATAGTTCCCACAAAGATACAAATCAGAACTGAGGACTGAGGAATTAAAGCTGGTTCAAGGTAAGTTTCAGGGAAGTCCCAAACTTTCAATAGTGTATTAAAGTTGATATTTCCAGTCTTCGAAGGCTTGAGAATCATTACAGACCATTTCAGATAGGGAGAAGGAACAGTACAGCATGTGAGGGAATTTATGCTGCCACATGCTTAAAAGTATCATCAACCTTTCAACAGAGGACACAGCAGGAGCTGCAAGAGGACTGAAAAGTGTATTTCTTACTTCTTGTTCTCACTGGTTTGACTTTCTTTCCCCTTACCCTGCAGTTTAACTACTGTGCTGTGTACCAGCAGTGCAAGGAAGATGGTAGCATCAACATGAAATTTGCAACTGTCTCAGCTGCTCTTTCATCGACTGCATCATTACTATTCTGATGTCATTCAGTTGTAATGATGAATGAGAGACAAACTGTTTTATCACTGGCAGAAAGAATGATTGTAGTGCACCTAAAATCTGATGGCGGCGTGAAGGTACGACTGGCTACTGCCTGAAAGAGAAACAGAGAAGTAAGGCAGCAGAAGACTTTCTGGTACACACAACTTGCTGGAGAATTGCCAAACGAATGACAGGAAAAAGTTCTCACATGGCATCACCACAGACCTTGCTCTGGGAAACTCGTTTCTGAGATATTAGGAGCAGTCGGAACTACAGAAATTAACAAAGACCCATAATGGTGACTCAAGACTTAGGACACAGACAGGGTGGTTAACGAAATTCAAGTTATATAATGACATCTGGGGTAAATCTTCGAGTGACTCTCGGGCTGTTAGGAAGGTTAGCACTTCTTTTTAGGAAAGTTGGTGTCTGAAGGTGATAGGATATTGAAAGCTCAGGTAGGAAGGACCTATCAAAAAAATCCCTGTCTCACTGAAAAACACCTGCACTCCAAGAGGAAAGCCATGTCCTTGATTAAAAGATATACAAGGAACTCAGTCTGTTGATTCCTGCAAATACCTGTGCAGTGCATAGACTGCCTTTGGTATGTACAGAAAAAGCACTGAATACTCAGCTCCCTGTCTGAAACATGCATGACAGCAAACTGTCACTTACTGTATCACAAACATGATTCCACAGATACTTCATTCTACTGAGATATTTGTTTTAATGGGCTTTTTCTAGAAGTCTATAAATGGTCAGTATCTACTGAAATTTCCCAGCAAGAGCTTTGCTTCTTCTCAGCCATGTCCACATCATCCTCTGATGTAAATGCTCAAGACTTAAGATGATGCAATCCACTACATACTTTTGACTCTGTGTTTAACATCTAAGTACAACACCAGTCAGCCAGGGTCTTCAAGCCATAGATCAGAAGGGAACCTGCTTATCAGCTTCTTGCTGTGAATGAAAAAAAAAAAAGCAAGAAAGTTACTTTACTTTTGTAAGCAGGTAATTAGAAGACTATACCCCAATGACAGCTGGTGCACAAAGAAGATTAGTAGGAAAATGTGCTTCAGTTACTGAAGAAGAGCCAGATGACACTTCTGATACTGTGCATGTACCAGCCAGACTCATTGTCACAGAATGAAGTTGAGAAATGGGTACATGGTGATGGTGGAAACCTGATGTTCCCAAATGTGGCAATTCCAAATGGACTGGGAAGCAGCAATGAATCATACATTTTTTTTAATGCTGCTACACTGTAAGAGGTAAAATAAATGACACACATTTCTTTTTCTGAAGAAGCTCTCTTCTTGTGCCAGTTTTTGCTCATCCTGATTTTCCAGACATGCTTGGTTTTACTTTGTTCAGCTAACCAGTGGCCTATATTATCACCCAAGGTCTGTAAAGTGACGCATTTAGGCATATTCCTGGGAATCACTCTTTGGAAGGAAGAATGTTACATTTTCCTGGTTTACACAAGGAAAGGCTTAGAAGGAGAAATGAAGCACCGAATCCATTCTGTATAAGAAAAAAGATCCCTCTGCAAATTATGTTTGCACTTTCTGTCCACCTTTGTGAAGCAGCTTTGCCGTCTCAGTAGAACACAAGAAAGGTGTTTTGTTAACAAGTACCAGCCAGCACCTTCTTGCACTAAACAAGTCCTCCACCATGCAGAGGAAACAAGACAAAGGTATCCAGCTTCTTGACCTATTCAGCACTGACTGTGGAATATTACCTCCCTTCAGTGTCACCTAGTGAGCAGAATTGTAGAGTGGGAAGTGTTTGTGCTGAGGGCTGTGCCTACACACCAAGCCTTTCCAGGGGGTCTTGCTTTGTGCTATGTGGATGTGGTCCCATGGACTGAATGCCCCTGCTGGAGAACATTCCCATCTGTTTGAAAGGGATCCATTTCACATCCTCTAAAACTTGTCTGTGATCACAGTCAAAGCATGGCACATGGAAACCTTTGCTTCGAAAGTCCCATCCTTGATCTGCACTAAGCCGCTGATGGAGACACAGCCAGCTCAGGGGTCTCCCACTGTCCATTCACCTGGCATGGAAGAGGCACTCGGGGAGGTGAAGGGCACAGTGAATCCCTGCTTTTATGACCTGTCTGGCAACACTTCCGCAACTTCTCACAGTTGCAATACTGATGGCATAATTTTCTAGCTTTTACGGCAATGGCCTCCAGGTCCGTGAAGTCTGGATCTTTTCTATCCATTGAGCCCTGCAAGACAACTGCAACTGCACAGAATACAAATTAAGGTTATTCCATGTTATACATCCATGTAAGGACATTCGTCATGAGGTGTCCCCTCACAGAAACCAAGGTGCTATCAGCACAGACCCTGAGTGGAGGCAGCTGCCTGCTCCACCGTCACCCTGAGGCCCACCAGTCCCCCTGGGCAGTCAAACCATGCCAGTTGAGACCAGACAGAGCAAGCACTCAGATGGTGACTGATTAAATAGGGGTTATGGAATATCCAAGGATGCTGCCAAAATGCCTCATGATTAATCAAAATCTTAAAAAAATTCAGGGCATCTGAGCGCTGCAAAATCTCACTCTGCTTTTCATCTCCCAGGAAGGTAAACAAATGAGCCTGCTCCACATCAGAAGTTAATCGGCTTGGGAGACCCTGGAGCCGACAAATCTCATAGCCGTTCCCAAAGTAGATCCCTGTCTCTTTCCTACAGAGTGTTTTTTAGCCAGTGCACTCTCTTCCCAGCCCCTTCTGGAGCATCCCCCTCAGCCTGGCCCCCGTCCCCTCTGCTCCTGGCCATTGCCCCCACCTCTGTTCAGTGGTGGCCCTGAGGGTCCCCTGCGAGGGCTCCCTGGCATATGCAGGGAAAAGCCCATTTCACAGGGGTGACAGATGCACAAATGCACAATGGCAGAGGGACAGGACTCCTGGAAAGACACAGCATAGCTCAGGCCGGGGAGACAATCTGCCCTGTTACAGAAGCGAGAGTTAGGTTAATTTACAATACAATACTGTACAATAGGTGAAATCCAGATCTTCTCATTCAGAGATTCTTCCATGCTCTTTCCCTTATCTCAGGTGAAGAAGCTTGAAATATTCTTGCCTCTGTTGCCTGAAATGCTCCCTGATTACTCCAAGCATCCCGGGTACAGTGGACTGGTCTGCCATTTATTCCAAGACACTAAGACCAGAGATCCAGCAGCCAGCATGCCTCAAACATAGGGGAAGGGCAGCCAGGAGCTAGTCTTAAATTAGGAACCCAAAAGCTGTAATTTTGGACAGGAAGACAGAGCTGGTAATACCAGTTTTATTTGTGGTGTGATTGTCTGAAAACCAGAGAGAATGTGATGCTCATGATGTTGAGGTCCTTTGCCTGGGGTCTTCTTTCACCCCTGACTGTTCCTCACAGTGCTTCGGGAAGCCTGCACTATGCTAAGCTGTTTGCTAATGACTATCAACTTCTTCATTTTACATAGACCTGACTTGCAGTTTGCCGAAAGTGCGTGTTTGCTTTCTCCCCACCCAGGGCCATCAGTCATGGGATGCTGGAAGCAACTGGGAAAGCAGCTTGAATCACGGCCGTCACCCAGGGCCAAGGGCCTTGCGGGGTCCATTTCTGCCCACAGCTGGCTGAAATACCCTGTGCTGGAGTGCAGGGAGACACTGAAAAACCTCCGGCACATACGGACTGTGCTTTCTGCTTACAGAGACTGGATAAGCAAGCACTGACACAGAATACAGCATTTTTCTTTCAATAATTTAATTTTACACGTCAATGCTTTGAAACTTAAAACAAACATGGGGGGAGGCATAGTTTTCTGCATGGCAATGTACATGTTGGAAAAACTTGTTAGTAAATGGCATATGCTTATCTGCGAGACCACAAACATCAACACAAGCCTGCAAGCTGTGGCTCCATTTGGGCCCAGAGCTGTAAGGGACAGAGCTGTGTTGCTCCAGCATCACAGGCTTTACTGTCTTGTCTTTTTTTTTTTGCTCTCCTGTGTGCTCAGTTTCCTATGGCACCTTCTCAGTCACAGCTTCTGTGACCACTCTGCTTGGAGTGGACGTCATCTCCCCACAGAAACAGACAAATGAAATGAAACAAAAAATACACTCTTTGCTGAAGTTTTGTTAATCTGCAGAGGGAGCCAGACAGGAAATTTGTATGTTGGTCCTCACTGACACTGCAAATAATATAAACTCCTTATTTCCTCCACAGCTGGCTGGAAGCTCGTCCCCTTCAACACAATGAGGAGAAACGTAATTTTCTGTTTGTTGTATTGTCGGAGGTTCTCGTTTTTACAGCTGCTATTTTACTCCCTCTATTTTTTATAAAAGGCTCTTGTTTCTCCTCATAAGCAGGCTACCTCCCAAAAACTAAACGTTTGGAGGATCTGCCGCAGAGTCCCCAGCTGTCACACCCGTGCCCACATTGTGCCTGGGAAGAGCAGAGGAGCCGTCAGCCCAGGGTGCACCCCCTGTCCCAGCCCTCTGCCCCCACTTCCCAGCACAGCCACCCCCCAGGGACTCCTCCGAAAGATGATTGAAAACAATAACATGGGTAAGAGCTGATCTAGATGCACCTCAAATATTTGACCTATGATACAAATGCTTGTGGCTATCCCACGAACCATCCTCCAGATAAATGTTTTGAATTATCTGTTTCCAGGAACCAGCTCTCTGGAATGGCCCAGAGCAGCTTTCCCAAACACGTTAGCCACCTCAAGCCAGGCGGGCACCTCTGCCACACAGGTCAGTCTCTGCCCTCGTGCCCTGACCCGCCTGCCTGTGTGCCCAGGGATGCGGGCAGGAGCAGGCAGCGCGGGCAGGAGCAGAGTGCTGGGGGGATGCAGGGGCAGAGTGCTGGGGGGATGCAGGGGCAGAGTGCTGGGGGGATGCAGGAGCAGAGTGCTGGGGGGATGCAGGGGCAGAGTGCTGGGGGGATGCAGAGGCAGAGTGCTGGGGGGATGCAGAGGCAGAGTGCTGGGGGGATGCAGAGGCAGAGTGCTGGGGGGATGCAGAGGCAGAGTGCTGGGGGGATGCAGAGGCAGAGTGCTGGGGGGTTGCAGGGGCAGAGTGCTGGGGGGTTGCAGGGGCAGAGTGCTGGGGGGATGCAGGGGCAGAGTGCTGGGGGGATGCAGGGGCAGAGTGCTGGGAGGATGCAGGGGCAGAGTGCTGGGGGGATGCAGGGGCAGAGTGCTGGGGGGATGCAGGGGCAGAGTGCTGGGGGGATGCACAGGCAGGTGCAGTCCCTGCTGTCAGCCCAGGGGACGGGCACCTTACAGGTCCTGACAGTCTCCCAGGTCTATTTCTGTGTTCTCTTTGAGACACGGCAGCATCTCGTTATCAAACCTCTCCCTATGGGAAATTTCCCGCGCAGCAGAGTTTGATCTGGCTCACACCTAGGCTCCAGTCTGCAGACTGTTAACAGCAGCCCAAACTAACAAAGCCCTTAGTGCCTTATGATAATAACCTTCGTTAATGAGAGTGGGCAAAGCATATAACCACAATCAGGCTGATATGTATACACTAAGGCAAGATTAATAAACCATTGTCGAGCCTGGGCTAAGTCAATAAAGTGGAACTGATTGGAAGCCAGGACAGCAAGCAGGCAGGTAATCATTAATCTGTATGTGTGATATTGTTTAAAGACCAGATGTTACTTGAAACCTGTGCAGATGCATGGGGTGTGTGGGAGGGCACTGCAGCCACTGTTACCTTACACCCCTCCATGCAGAGCAGGAAGAGCTGCATTCTTTGTGATTAACCCATCCTGAACTTTGAAATCTGAGTCCCAAATATTCACAAGAAAATTGCAACTAGGACAAAGGATTGGGGTTGGAAAGGTCCTTTGGTTCTACAGTGTGAGCCAAGCTCCCTATGGGGCTTGGGGCAAGTCCCTTCACCTCCTGGGACCTCACTTCCCATGTTCAGAGCATGATTCTACCCCACACTTATTTCCTTTGCACGTCTTATTTCCAGCAGGAGTTAACACTGCAGTTTTAGAAGGGAAAATCAAGAAGGCAAAACTAAGAAATACCAAACCCTAAAACTAAAAGTCTGAGCATTCATTTATTTCAAAGAAGACCATAGCTGGTCCCAAAAGTAGCAAAGGTTTACAAGTTCAAAAGAAGGTTTTGTCTAAATACCTGAGTAGCACTTTTTTACACAGCTCATATTCACAATTACTGTACGAGAAGGCACCGTGTTTCCAGGAATCACAGCTTCACAGCTCTAAGTTTTGTATGTGGAAAAAGAAGGTCTTATAATGTGAGGGCTTTAACAGAGCCATTTTCCCCAGGGTTGGCTGGAGAGTAAAATAATGCCCTTTCCTTTCCTCTTGCCAGAACAATCACTATGGTCTCCAGAGGACAGGGAAAAGAGGGCAGTGGTGCCCTGGGTGATCTGAAGACCCAAAGGTGCAGCATGCCCACCCCACAGGCAACACAACAGCCAGGGCAGATTACTTATTTTACCCTTGTGAAAGTGCTTTAACTCAAGAATAAAATATTGTTTTGCCCTCTGCCCTGCTGCTCAGTGTCACTGCAGTGTTATCTTCCATACGTATAACAAACCTCCTAAGCAAACAGGATTGAAGCTCTGCTTCCAAACCAGGCTGGATAAGGAGCAAGCGAGCTCAACTAGGTGCAGTGGCCCTTTCCTCTGCTTCTGCTCCCCCTGACCCTTGAGAGACAGAGCTTGGCCCTTCCAACTTACAGCTCACCCTGAACTGAGTAAATAAGCTATTTGTTTTCTCATTTGCATGGATATTTTAATCTCTTGGAGCCAGGACAAAGACTCTGCAATGTTTAAAGCAGTGTGGTTTGAGTGGATCAGTTCCCCAGAGGACGGAAAACGTAGCCCTGCTGTGGCTGCACAGGGTATTCCTGTGTCACCTGTGTGACAAACGGGGCTGAAGAAGTCGATTTTGCAAGGTGGCAATGGCTGGACAGACTCTTTCCAAGGTGGGGGCAAGCTTCCCCATCTTCTCTCCAAAGAGCACGGCCCCGTCAGCAGCAGGGCCGGGACAAGGGCAGGGAGGGAGGGGGGTGATGGAAACTTCCCAGGGGACAGTCATTGCAGAGGCTGAACAGGCTCCGGTACAGCCAAGCACAAGTAAACGTAGCAAAGTCAGGCCCAAGTGCCCTGGTTTATTTCATGACAGCACCTTCGAAAACATCTAAAACATTTGTTTTCCTTTGTGCAGCCTCACATGCCACCGCCCAGCACCAACAAATACAAGCTCCTTACTTTTTAAGCACAGCCTTATGAGGAAATATTGTTACAAGGAGCTGTAGCACAAGCCTGGCATGAAGATAAAAATGAACACAGGAATAGCAGGCAAGTGAGAGTGTGTGCAGAATCGAAGTTGCAAGGAGAAGCGAGGCCAGGAACAACTGCAATGGCTCCCAAGAGTCCCATGGGGAAAAGGGGCCTTCAGATACTAAGAAATTCAGGAGACCTTTTAGGAAGAACTTGCTGTGGAGTTAGTAAGAGTTGTTTTATTACTCTCTGGACTGCAATGGGCACTAGAAATGAGCAGGTAATTTTTTTTCTGAGGTGCAGTGAACTGCGTTGCTGCCGTTGCACGGCTTTCACAGAAAGGAGCAACAGAGCCTGTCCGGTGGGCAGGAGCCTTGCAGAGCTCACGTGAAATGTGGGGCCAGCAACTCCGAGCACTTGGATACACATCTGTTCTACTTGACATCTGAACAGTCCTGACACCAGAGAACAGGTGTTTAGCATGCTCCAAAGATCACAGCTTTTGAAAGACATCCCCACTTGTCGTCCCAAACCACTAATGGTTTTTTGCGCATCCTGGCCTTGGGTCTCAGCCTACTCTACAGACACTAGTGCCAAGGACACTATGGGTGGCCGACAATATGGGAGAAGCTGATGGGGACATTGTGTAGTCCCAAAGCCGTGGACTTCAATGAGTTTAAGGGCAGAAGACCACAAAACAGCCTGCAGATTAGGCCTTTAGGCAGTAACGTTTTGCTTAGTTACTTGTCACTTGAGCCCACAGGCACAAATTAGACAAATGCATGTGAATCCTCAGCAAACTGAGCTACTAATTACTGCCAGCAAAGAGCAAGATTCACTCCACCAACACTGACAACCAGTTCTCCAGCCAAAACCTCCTGGGAGGGGAGCCAGGCAATGTCATCTTGATGTGGGGAAAAAGAGTTTCAGTGCAGCCCTGAATTAGACACCAGGTATGTGGACAGGGAAGACATCAAAGAAAGGGAATTCTCTGCCCATTTCACTTCCTGTCTCCTCAAGACTTAGGAGGTTTGTCCTACCCCTGTGTCGTGCTGTGGGTCCCTCCCAACATCCCTCTTGAAGTGCAGACAGGGAAATTGCATTGCACCAATCCCGCCAGGGCTGCGCTGGAGAGGGAGAACTCCTGTTTCTCTTTGATGGACCTCCAGGAGACCCTGGTAGGTCCAAAATTCCCTTAGGCCTCTACTTTGCTCCAGCCTGACGTTGAGCTCCTGCTAAGGCCCTGGGAGCTGTTGCTGGAGTGATGACCTCAGCCCTCGTCTAAGCCACCACTCGCCAAGCGCGTACATCCCACCCTGGGGCTGTCATCAGTATTTATCTCCATTTCCATTCACAAAGAGACAGTGGCTTGAAGGAAGGGGACGCAGAACTGCCCATAAGGTCAGTGGGACCGTCCATCAGCTGTGGGGGTCACAGTCTCTTACCTGCACAGGAGCAGAGGGGTTGTCCTGGCTCTGGCCACCAACAGGGACCCCCCAGAGACCTCCCCGCGCCCCAGGCCTCTCGCGGTTGCAGACTTGGCAGCTGGCACTAGCTGGCCCCACCACACACATCTTTCCCTAAATATTATGTTTTTCAGGGTGTTGGTTTTAGCTGTTGTATTTGGCAGGTTTCCTTCATTGCCTTTAGCAGCAATGACTTACTGATAGGAAGGAAAATTTGAAGGACATTAACGGCCCATTCCAGCTCCCCAGCTTTGTCTCCTGCACATATATTTGCCACTCCCTTACTACCATGCCCAGAAATCAGGCAAGGTGGTAAGGACTGGTGCTCAGGTCAGTATATATCTGTGTCTTTCTCATTGCAGAACATTTCCAGGATCAAACTCTCTTTCTATATTTTGGGTTTTTTGATAATATTCAGCAACTTCTTGGTAGGATAAGATGTGGGGTAGATCAAGAGGTTTGGATTTCCCTGTTGGGAAACACATACAGAGTTTTTGTCCCTCTTAGCACTGCAGGCTGGCATTTCAAAACTCTCTCTTCAATGCCAAAAAAGTAGCTACTGTCTCATCAGAGTTCAGATCCAGTGTTCTGCTGGTTTGTAAGGACCTCCATGTATGTAATAGTTGCTCCCTGCCAGTTTCTGAAAAGCTTTGTCTTATTTCTACAGCTACTTCTGAATATTTCAGCCACATAGATACATGGTCAGAAGAAAGAGGAAATGGGAGCTGGGAGGAGATGGGAAATGAAGGAGACAGAAGATTGACCTCTTCTTCCTAACACAGTTCTTCGATCTGTGAATATGGCTTGTTACCCCAGCACTAGGCTTTGGGCTGAAGGTTTATAGCAAAGTTGTTGTAAAACCCCCCTCCTATTATGAGGAAATAAATACATAAATATTCAACTGAGACATGAGACACTTACCAATGCCACCCAGTGAGTTGGCTTTTATTCTAGACCATCTTTTTGCTCTGCATTTCTGCATGTCTTTAACTGTGGGGTGCTTGGCTCCAAGGGGGACCATGACCTACCACTGCCACACCGATGGTGGAGTGGGGCCTCCTGTGCTTCACTTGCTGAGTTTGCTGCACTCACCTTGCCAAGTCTCTTCCAGAATCAGCCAGAAAGCTCCTCAGGGTGGAATACGTAGGAGAGGAAAACTCTTTGGCAGGGCTGATCTCTGACCACACTGCTTGGGCTTGATCTTACTTAACACTAGTTGCTGGAAGGTAACTGCTGAGCAACTACTCCTTCCTATTTCCATTCCCAGTAGAGCAAGAGAAGTAAAATGGAAGAAGAAGAATCACTTACCCTGGATCTTCATGACCTGGGGCCTCCCAGGAGGTGAGATGAAACCCACCCTGAGGAGCTTTGTGGGTTTGCTGAGAGCAGGAGAGCAGAACCAGCCCTTGTCTCTCAGTTTGTTCTACAGACCTTGATGTGCCTTTTGGGAGCTCCCAACACAGCCGAAACCAATGTTATTCCCTGGGCTTTACTCTGAAAATCGGGGGCTGTACACAAGGGTTAGTTAGTCCCAATTCCTGGTGGTTCCAGACCAGCTTTACAGGAGAAGGGGGCTGAGTCCCCCCCAGGCCCACAGCCCATTGTGCACTGTGCACGATCTGGGGTTCAGCCCCAGAGACACCCAGAACCCCTGTTCGAGCTGCAGCTGCCTCCCAAACACTGTTTGAGTTTCCAGGCGAGACGAGCACTTCTTGTTCTGCGTGCAATATATACATGTTAGAGGATAATTTCTATCTCCAGAAACTCACAGTCTAAATTAAGACAAGATTGCAGTGAGAGATGTCACGAGAACTAGCAAGAGGGAGAAAGGAGGATGGGAAGTAGGAACTCCTTCTTTTAGCACACTGTCCTTTTGTTTAAAGCAAACTTTACTGTTCTCTGGAATGATCTCCCAGCACATCCTACTTCTCTCCTGTTTATCTCTGTCAATATCTGGTGCTTATATGGCATCTCTAGATACATAATGCACGAACTTCACATATGGTATTAATAAGCTGCGGGTATCTGCACAGAATGGTCACAAAGAGCATCTGATTGACTGCATTGCAGAAGGACACCTGGAACTGGGTTTTTTTCCCAGATGAACATACACACGACATATCCAAGACCATTTTTTTCTCCACTCCTTCTCATCTCATACATATTTTCAGGACTCAAAGTCTGGACAAGCAGAACATCGCGATGTCAACCAAGGGAAGATGTAAATCTCCCTAAGTAATTTTTAATGAAAAAAAATATTGAGTTACTCTGAGTGTCATAGTTTCTGGGTGGTTGGCTTTAACTTTAGCAATCCACACTTAAAGGGAAATTTTACAGTCTTAATATATTCCAGATGCTCTCCTAGTCCCAGATGAAAGCTCTGTCATCGTTTACTGTTAATATTTTTGTCAGCAGTAGAATTTTATTGTAATATCCCATCTTGTTTGTAGTCACTATTAGTCATGAGAGAAACTTCCTCTACAAGTAATCCCCGGGTCACTCCTTGAGTGTCCTGCCCCACTCTATTTAATTAAAATCTATTAACTGCTTGTTGTGTCCAAGACTCGTCCATATAATGCATGTATACAATTACTTTTTACCTGATGAAAACCATTTGCTTCTAGCAGTTAGACAAAAAAAAAAAAAGTTATACTCTGCAGTGACAACAGTTGGCTTCGTAACAGCTCTCCGGTGGAATGAAAACAAGAGATTTGCTTTGAAAATAAACCTCCATGAACTTGGATCAACAACAAGGGACATGAAGATTTGCTGCAAAAACAAGAAACGTATTTCACACTGTTAAACTTTGATCAGATGTTAGTTTCTCACGAGGACAATCGTATTTAAATGTGGCAATTTTGATCCTTTGTAGTGACCGAAGGTCTGATTACAGAGGGAAGGGGATTTGGGGGAAAACAATAGACCAGATTATCAAAGCACAAGTCCTCTGGATGGACCTCTGAGGCCTTTCCTTATTCAATGAAAAGCAGCTAGAGTAAAAAATAATGTCACTGTATGATGGGCTCCATATTATTTTCAGTTAGTATGCAAGTTGGAAGCTGCTATGTTATTTTTTTCTCAGCACTGTCTCTAATGATTAACTTGGATTTTGAAAAATCAAGTCTCTCTGCTGCTTCTCTTACCTCACCACCTTCCTCACAGGGCTTTGGAGCTGCCGACAGCAGCTGAGAGGGGCTGTGGGGACATGCACGCTCCCAATGCTGTGGCCAGTTCCTGGGCCAGCTCCTCAACACCAGCAGCAGGGTTCTGCTCTTTGGAAAAAAGAGTCTTCTCTGGCTAGAGCAGTGGCAGAGATTAAGTTTACTGTGTCCTGAGCTGCTGTGTGGAAACTTGATGAGGATGAAGCACATCTCTTGATCCTGGGCTGCATTATCAACATGAATGTACTAGGCTACGAGCCATACCAATAGTGATCTCCCCAACATGAGACATTCCCAAGCTGGATCCCATGAGGGAAATGTTTTACAATGTGATGGGAGCCTGTGCAACTACACTGAGGGAAGAGGAGGTGATTGCTGGTTTTGAGCAAAGTCTCTGCTGGGCGGCACAGCTCCAGGCTGTGGCATTGCCACCACAGCCCTTTCTGTTTCATGATCCAGCCTTGCAGATGCAGCTGGTCAGTGGTGGAGCAGATGAACCAGCTGTGTTAGACAGGTGGAATCTGGGCACGGCTGGAGGATGGTGAGCAGTGGGACCTGGCTGTGCTGGCACACACACGCTACATGTGATTTGGCTGGGAAAACTATTACTGAGATGTCCAAGACTCTGGAGGACCTATGCTGCGTTAATTCTGACAAACCTTGGTGATGCTGAACCTCACCAAGATGCAGGAAGGGCATTCTAAAAGAAAAAGGACTTATCTGTGCACCCTGCTATGGCCTTTAGCAGCTGAGGGTCTCCTAAAAAGGAGATGGCTGCTGGAGTCCTGCATCCCAATTTGCTAACCAGTGTTTATTCCACAATCAATGCTTTTAAGTCTTGACTAGAATCAGATTTTGCTTAGTGATGGACAAACTTTATTGCAGAAAAGTTCCTATTCCAAAAACCTAAAACCAGAAGAATATCTAGAGAATCTATTAACTATCCGGGAGTATGACCTCTGTGTTGAATTCCATACCCAGAAATCCCGATGCAAATGGGAGCTGTAACTTGCCAATTTAAAGCTGCCTTTGGAATATACTGTGTGAACTGCAGCTGGGACATACACTTGTAAGAAAATTGGGATGTGGCCCTCTTATTTAAAGCCATTGATTAATTTCTCCATGAAAGGTGCAAGACAGTGGTGGGGTTGGGGGGGGAAGGAAATGCTGTCTACTCAAGCATGACTTGATCTAAGGGGTCTAATTGGGCTACAACTCCCATATTTGCTCCTCCCTCTGTGTCTCAGGCTTCTAGTTTTGGTGCTGGGACACCCATGCTAGTTCAAAGTCCCAGTGATATGGCTAGAAACACAACAGGATTTATTACAAAGTCCTTGCTTGTACCATCTGGCTGAATTTGAGCAAGTGCCAATTCCTAAAGGGATGTGAAGGCATGTAGCAAATGCCCAAGGCACCTGGTCTTTGGGGGCACCATCTTCCTGTGCAGTCTATTGGCACCTCAGGGTGTAATCAAAGCTTTTTTTCCACTTCTTCAAAATTTTCCTTTTAAGTTTACAAACATGCTTAGGGCAAGACTTAAAGTGCAAGCTAGAAAGATATTGGGGAGATAACTATTATGCAGAGGTAGCATTCAGATTGCAGCAATAATGACATGAAGGTTTGTCGGGTTTCTTCTGTCCTGCAGCTGCAGACATGGTTGTGCCTTCGGGAAGCGGCCAGTAGAAAAGAGTTCTCCATCCAGCCGGGCTCTTCCCTGTGTGGAGCTATTCACAAGAACATAATGGAGTTGCGACCCAAGAAAGGCAGAGAGGGATATTCGGCAGCTATCGTCTGTGTAATGAGCCTTCATATCACAGAGGCTTAACGAGGTCAGAGCTCATCTGAATGTCACTGAGACACTAATGTACTATTTCTGAATTTTCTTTTCTACAGCAGTACTGTGCGCTGCTTGTTTTATCAGTGAACTGCATCTAATTATGGTTAGAAAAACTGTATCTGCTGATGTTAGGTCACCAAGTGAATTTCAGAAAGACTTTAATTTGAAGGGGATAGACCCCAGTAAGTGGACTGTGCCTTATAGACACCCTCCTTTCACTTTGGCACTATTACTGTCATCCGGGTGGTGTTATTACATGCAAGCACAAAATCTCCTGCAATGCCTGCACGGAGAGATGAATAATGACTGGCAACACAGAACAGGCACAGCAGCAACTTCTGAAGCAGTCTCTGCTCTTTCCTGATGTTTGTGATAAAGATGGTAATTGGAAAACCTCATCTCTGGCCACATGGAAATTGCACATCAGTCTTTACTACTGACTTAAAATCCACCAGATTACTGAACTGTCTTCTGACACTGAACAGATGACACCACCACTGGGTATTATATATAGCACTGTCTTTGAACCCTTTACGGCTTGAGTTGCTCTGATATTTTTGAAGAGAGGAACCTTCTAGTTAGTTGAAACCTGTTACAACAATCTTCATTGTCTTTGTTACTTTCTACAAGCCCTGCATCTGTAAGCCATAGGCTGATAACCCCTGGTGCTTACTCAGCACTGCAGCTGGCATACATTCAGATTTGCACCCTATTAGGAGTGAGGAGCCAGGAGAAATATCAGACTTTACTGGGTGAAGGTCAGCTAACGAGCTGTACTACACATGGTCTGCTGGTTAGCATCATCTCATGGTACGTTCATGACCTCTATTCAGCTATCTCATATACCAGCTTTCTCTTACTCTTCCATTTTCTTTGTAATCTGTCTTTTTTTTTTTTCCTTTTAAAAAAATATATATTTATTTCCTTTAGTTGCTTATGGGATCTCTTTTCCTGAGCTGGGGGTCTATATTTCCTCTTATCCTCTTAAGCTTCCCTATTCTTGAATTTTGTTCTTTCTACCATGCCTTTATTCCCAGCCTTGCAGCCCACCACCCTCTGGACCATCCTCAGGCCCCTCTACCTGTGTTCCCCAGATACAGGCTGGGGTGACTGTGGCTGTCAGCAACCAAATACCTGTTGTAGCTGCTGTGGAGATTTGTATTTGGCAACAGAGTAGTTGGTACCACAGCCTGTATTGGTTGGAAATAAGACACAAATGTGGAACAATTATTTATTCAATGGAGCAGCAAGAGGCACCATATTTCAATTAGAGATGATGCGTTTTCCTTTTAAGTATACATTGCTACTGCCCTTCAATACAGAATTCAGGTCTTCTTATTTAAGATTGTACTTACAGACAAACTTTGGCTGTCAGATTTTTTTCTAATCAATTCATGAAACTCTCTCTATGTAGAGTTCTGCCCCAGCATGCTTAGACAAGGAAAATACTATTCTTGTTCCTGCATATGAAGAGGTAAAGGGCATAATAATCTCAATGCATTTTAATGAGTTGAAGGATATGACTCTGAAATTAGAGCTTAGACCACTTTCTAGTGCAATTCTCCTAAAATGCATACAACCTGCTTGGTAATTCTCTTTCAACCTTTTGTCAACATTTTTTTCCATTAAAGGAGTTGAATTGATTTAGGAAAGTTTATTTGCTCGGTAAAATAAAATGAAAAAAAAAAAGTAAAGTCAGGTATTTGAAAGCTAATATATACATGGAATTATATTGCTTTTCATTTTTTTTGTCTTGCCACTTTTAACATAAGAATTAAAAATGAGATTAAATAATTTGCTGACAATTTTTGGCCTCTGTTCCTTCTGCATGTTGTGTGAAACATGACAGTTCACTAATAGCTCTTTAAGAGCCTCTCCTGTAATACCTACAATAAGCACAATTGTTACTACTCTTAATTATCCATACAAAATGGTTTCTTCACTCATTTTCACCAGTGCAAAGTTCTTTTGTTTGTCTTCAGAGCGATGTCTCTTGACAGGTCAAGGCTGTCACTGCAGCAGTCACTACCATGACAATTTACACAAGAGGTAACTTGAGTAACCCAAAGTGCTCAGACCCAGCTTCGGGTCACGCCGGCTCTGTTTCCTTTGCACTGCCTGCGTGACTGGCGTCATAGCTCCGAGTACCTGGTCCGTTCTGCCAGCTTTTAGCTTTTGGCTTTGGTGTCTTGGGACACCAAAATGTCCCCGTGTTTCACACGGTGACAAGACAGCTCCCTGCACAGAGGACTCCCTGGACCTTTGCAAGAAAACCTGCCACCAAGTGCATGAGGTATTTGCTATTTACATACTCAGCCAGATGTTTTCTCCCATGCATGGCGTTTCCCTACCTGGGTTCCTTCTCTGAAAACAAAGGTCTGCAATATTATTGTGTTTTAACTGGCAAATACTGAAGCCCCAGGGATTCTCATTTCGGATGTGAAAATATGATGAAAAACGGAGACCTCTGTTTTGGTTTTGCTTTGCTCTGCAATTAAGACCTGTTAAAATGCTGGGATTTTCTCCCAGTGGAATTCTAACACAGAAAATCCAACTTAATCAGCAGCTGAGCTGCCTGGTGTCAGCCTGTGAAGTCCTGTCAACTCCCCCTTCCCCTCTCATGACCCATGAATGAAATAGATGTTCTGTGGTGTAACTATCAAGTGTCCAGCTGCATGGATCATCACAAGCTGATCTGCCAACAGGTGATCCAAATGGAATGGAGAACTGCTGAGCACTCACTGGAGGCTTTTCCCTCAGAGCAGGCACTGACCTGGGTCTCTGTCCTTTGTGCAGCCCCCAGGTCTAACAGGACATGGAGGAAGAGCTCCCCTGGGACCCTCATCCTTCTCCAGCCTGGATGAATTGGCACACGAGCTGGAAAGTGCTGTCTGGAGGAGAGGAAAGGAGTCTGACAGGCAGAGTGCAACCACGGGAGCCTCATTTCCTCTGGAAAGCAGGCTTGGCAAAATACGCACAGGCATTTATTTCTAGAGGGATATTTTTCTGCAGCTGCTAGAAGCCTAAAGAAAAACTTCCACCCTCTTGGACTCCTCTTACTGTACAGTTTGGGCATTCATGTGCATATTCAAGTCTTATTATAATAGGCACAGGTGATGGGTTGAACCAGGACCGTAGGACTCCAGCGTGGTCAGGTGCTGCTCTGCCAGGAGAGCAGCGGTGAAGGTGTTTGCCTTCATTGGAGCAATGGGCTGTCTCTCCACGGGTGCAGCAGCCCATCTGTACCCCAGGAGGGGGTCTGTGCCCAGGGCCCAGCCTACCACCCTGCTCACGGAGACCATGAGAAATGCTGCTGCTTCTTCAGAAAACCAAAGGCTGTTGCCACAAATGCCAGGGTAATGCACACCACTTGCAAAAGCCCCTGCCAGAGGACCCAAGCAGAAGGGACCATGCCGTACTTCTACTTCAAAATTATTTTTATTTGTACCTGTGCAAGAAAAAGACAGAAATTTGCTGTTATTTTTAACCCCGCTTCACTTGAAGTTGTAAAGGGTGGGTATAACCCACACAGCACAAAACCACAGGCACGATACATAAATGAGGCTGTGGGATTGAGTTGGAGATGTGGAGAGGCAGCGACACTGCTGAAGGGGTGAGTATGGACCCTTGGTGGGCTGAGAGCCATCGCTGCCCAACACGGCTGCATGGATGCCACATCCATGCGGTGTGAGCAGGGTTGGGGTGGGCACCCCATCCGTGCAGCTCAGTCAAACAACAGCCTTCAGGAGGCATCGCTCTAGGTGGACTCTGCGGAGCTTCTTTCCCTTTTTGCTTAACCCAGAACCTGCACTTTGTTTGCGTATGAACCAGAAACAAGAAGTGGAGTTTCAGCACAAGTTCTTGGGTGAAATGAAGCCAATCACCCCGAGTTCACTGCCTGCAGCATGTTCTCCCTTGGAATGCAGCTTTGGAAGGGTAGCACCTTATCATAAACCAAGCTATTGTTGTCTGCGCTTGAGTGCAAGCAGATTAATGATGAATCAACTTTTTACGAATGTCTCTTTTCATCCCTTCCTTATCCCTCACTTATGTCTTGCTTTTAAGACAGATGGTGTAACTTCCTTTGCAACTTCAGTTCCCATTGCTCACTTCTTGTCTTGCCACTGGGGAGCACTCCCAGGTAGGTAAGCTCATAAATAAATCTTTCCTTACATTTGCTCAGTGACATGTGCAGCCTATAAACAATCCAGCAATGTTGAATAAGGAGCTAATTCAAGTCGGTGACCCTTAAGCATGAACTGAATACACTGAATAAAGACAGCTGGGTTATACGTTCTCCTATTTTTGTAAAACATGCTTTAAATTAAAATAAATATATTAAACGTGAACTTAGATATGATCCAAAACAAAACCCATAGTAAGATTTCCCAGATACACAAAGCTGGCAGTCAGCTGCTTAAACAGGGTGAATAAATCAATAAGTAATTGTCATTTCAGGATTAAACTGTGTAATATAATGAAATTTGATGCGTTACAGAAGACCTCGATTCAGTCTTCGTTCCAAATTCATTGTTCTGAAATAGTATTTCAAAGTTCCTTTTTCTGAAAGTAAAGATGAGTGTAATTCGCAATACATTTCCGCAAATGGCTTACGCAGCTCCTCAGGACTTTCATTGTTAGGGTTGTGTTAAAAAAGCCTATATACTGCAGAGTAAGGATTTTTTTATAGTATGGAGCCCTATTAAAAGACAAACATTTATTCCCCACAGAAGGTCATGGGAACTGTTTTCCTTAGAGCCCTGCCCAGGAGTTTCTAGTTATATGGCAGCCATTTTCTTAAAATGCCTGTTTTCTGTCAAGGAAACTTAGCACATCTTTAACTGTCAGAAATGTCTATACAAATATGCACTATAGCAGAACACAGAGTCTGTATACGTTTGCTAATAACATGCTCTGACTTCACTGATAAAGGCAAGCTTATCAAGTCCTAGAGTTACCGGTGTCGTCATTAAGGAGCCTTGCACTCGGCCACAGCTGACCGCAGGGGATTACTGCAGGAATACTATTATCTCTGCTCTCACCTTAGGGTTAGGCTGTGGTACATGTCGTTGCATTTGTTATTACTGTGTTATTCTACATAGTGCCTGTTACAGCAGGAAGGCATGGGCTATCTTTTCTTAATTGCAAAAACCGGTCCAGCCAAGAGAGCGGAGTCGGACCTTGTGGGGTCCCTTCCCACGGCAGTACAAAGTCACGGCTCCATCCTGGCAGCCACTCAGCTGCTCCGTCCTTCCTACACTGAAACTTACACACTCCACCACCACATCCGAGCACGTCTCCATCCTGAGGTCCCCACTGGGATTAGCTTCTCACGTGCTCGCTTTCTTTTACCCTCTTCCAGTGCATACAATGATTTGAATTTTCTAACAACACACACATGTTATTATACATGTAAGAGAAGGTGACATCAAAGAAACAGAGTTTATAGTGAGGGCAGAAGGTGATGAGGTATTTCCTGGGGAAGTTCATGCTACTGTCTTAGAGCTGCTAAATATCGTTGTTCTGAGGAGTTAAATCTTCAGTAACCTCAGGAGTTTATGTAAGTTTATGTTATGTGTGGTGTTCTTTAACCAATGTTTAGTATGCAGTATGAGTTATTTGGCTGGGATTTGTATGGCAACCCAGTGACAGAAGAGCAGAATACAGACTGTAAATCTATGGCACACAAAAGTGTGTGAAGTTCCCAGCTGAAAAGGCAGAGTTCTGTGGTACGGCACGGGCACCCTTGGGTACGCGCTGCCCCGAGGCGCGCCGCTGAACCCACCCCTGGCAGCTTCCCTTTCACCTTGTACAGCAAGTCAATAAAGCCCGGATACCAGTTTAGAGGCTAACACGGTATAAACATGTACTGCTGTTACTGGGTTTGAGAGACGGCTACTGAGTTTGCAGCCAGGGATAGGTGGAACTGGAAAAAGTTGTCCTGTGACTGCTGAGAGGTCCAAGAAGTGGCAGAAGGCGGGGAAGATGGGAGAGATCCTGGGCTTCAACAGTGGTCTAGAGAGAAGGTGCAGCCAGGGAGCCACTCGCTTTGTCAAGAGACAGGACCCCACCAGGAAGCACAGGAGAGATGAACAGGCAGAGAAAGGGGGGTCAGGCTCAAAGCACGGACAAAATCACGGAGAAAAAAGAATGAAGCAGGAGTAGGTAGAAAGAAAACTGATGTGGTAATGAAGCAGAGATCACTCAAGCTTTGTCCTATTGATGGCCAAGTTCCAGGTGCTGCCTTTAATACAGGATGAAGCCGTTTGCGAGAAGCATGCAGGGATATATAGCCTGGAGGTAGAGTAAGAGCATTTCAGCACCACAGCAGGGGGGCTGTTTTGTAATCCTGCAAGAAATTTCATATAAATGAGCTATATACTCCCTTTCTTATTATTGCAAACAATGAGACAGCCGTCCAATAAGTGTCTGCTTCTACATGGCACTCTTTGAGGGACACCCAAGGAAATCACGAAACAGAATAAGCACTAGAAGGAGCCGGATGAAGCTGCCTGATTAGAGAGCAAAACAAAGGAGCCCTAAGAATGGCACAGGGAAAATGCAAAAGGAATCAGAAACCCAGGAGGAGCTGGAGGACACATCCAAACCAGGATGCAGAGAGGTTGGAGAGCAGGCCAGGCAGGGCACTGGAAGCTGGGATTCATCACCAGTATGTCTGAGATATTTCCATGAAGCTTATTTCTTCTTATGGGGACTAAGGAGCTGCTGCTCTGGATCACACTCACAGTCCAGCACCTCCTGTGCAAGAACAGCCAGAAGCCATGGCCACGGAGGAGCGAAGCCTGAAGCTGACATTAGGGAAAAGATGTTGCAAGGAAATGTTTCCCCAGGAGTGAGGTGACAGGTTAGTTTAAATCCTTCCCATTGCTCTATTTTATTCAGTTTAACGCTAGAATGTAGGTGGTTCTTATTGGTTTTCAAACCAACATTTAACCCTCATAGTTGACAATCTCTTTTGAATTATACTGCATTCCCACTAATTACCGAAGCAAATAAAATCTATTCCAAAGCACAGAAACCATCAAGTATATGTATTGTTACTTCCTCAGTGTCAGGAATTCCCACTTTTTCTCTGGTTTCCCATCTCAAAGTTGCATTGTTCTAGCTGAAGAAGTTGTTCTCTCGGGATTAGCTGTAAGAAACATCTGAGATGATTGCTGATTGAGATATAACCCAGCCCTGTTTCTACAGAAGTTCCAGCTGACCTTACATGTCATGCTTTCTTTTTATTATTTAACATGTTTTCTTTTTCTAGTATGAGACGTACTCACATTTTATACTGACATTATAATTTTCATGGAGATACTTTCTGAATGCTCTGCAGGGAGATTTTTTTATTCTTGTCATTATCTATGAAGATTTTCATCTGCATTTATTATTTTTGTTTCATTTGGCATCTACACTTGGGAAAGAGTCAAGGGAGGAAGTGACAAATCCATCAGCTTAAGACAGGAAACCCTGTGATTTCAGAGTTACTCATATCTCATTAGAAGTTGCTCTTCCCTCTGGCTATTTCATATTAATACCCTTTCACAGGATAGTTTCTCCATTCACATCATTAAAATACACCATCAAAATATTTATTCATCAAAAACTGACTGGAATAAGTCTAATCTTGCCTGTTATATACTCGACCATGTTTACACTCCACCCAAGAGAGCATACCTTAATGGAACATGAGGGCACGATGTATATTAAACATAACATAGTAATAACAGCTTTACAAAAGGAATGGTTCATTTCTCTAATTGCTATCCTGCTTATCATAGAATCATAGAATCATTTTGGTTGGAAGAGACCCTTAAGATCCTTGAGTCCAACCATAACCTAAATCTAGCACTAAACCATGTCCCTAAGAGTTTTATAAAGTATTTTGCATGGAAGATACTAGGTTGATCAGGAGTACCACCTTGTATGTATATGTTCCTAACATATTTCTGTAGCAACTTTCATCCTTTGCCTGAGGTACAGTGGAAACAAGCAGCAGTCATTGACTCTGGCTCCTTCCCAGTGGAAAATACTGTGTATTTCAGCATCAGAGAAAGGGAGGTTTTCAGTTTGCTGCTTTTAGCAGCAACTCTCAGCATCCTGAGATGCTTATTAGAGAAGCAAATGAGAAAAACTTCATTGATTAAGTTGTGCCTAGCACAAGCCCTGGATAGCGATTCAGAATAATAATAAAAACAATGCAAAATTATATAAATGCCAGCGTGATGAAAAAGTCTCCCTCTAAACCAAACAACTCAGAGCACACAGAAAGAGTGTTACATCTCATAGCTGCCCCAAGTTGCACAACATCGAACATCTTCTATCTGAAGATCTCACCATCCCTCAGAACAGCCTCCAGCAAGCAGACGGCATCTTAGTCCCAAATCACTGGTCCCAAGAGGTCTTGTTGCCTCTGTGGACATTCTCTGATTAATCCTGTTGCATTGCAACACTGACCGGGGAGCCACAGGGATGTGGGTGATCAGCAGCAAAGTTCGAAGCAAGGCTGCCTGAAAGAACAGGGAGATTAGGATGAGGGCTGCACTGAACCAGAGCCAACCAGTCAAACCATGGTACTTACACAGTAAATAACCATGATGACAAATTCGCTCACCTTTCAGCACTTGCCCCTTTTAAACAATTCCGTAGTATCTTGTGCCCTTACTCCTAACAATGTATCACCGTGGGTGTTGACATTTAACCTGTTTGTCAACAGATCCATTTACATCTCATTTCACTGGCACCCCATGCGAGCGGCAGTAAGTGAAGAGCATTTTAGTGCAAGTGATGAAAGATGTCATTGCTGGCGCCCTTTAGCACCGCCTGCACTGCCGTGAAGTATAGCTGCCATTAGTAACAGGGATTTGAGTGTAATGTCTGCTTTCACCCAGCAGGGTCAAAAATTTATGGTTCTGACCTTCTCTCTCATTTGATGTTGGAGTGGGCTCGGGTCATGTTTGCAAGGAACAATATAAAATCAAATTGAGTTGATGCAGGTTCTGTGTGAAGTGATGCAGAGAAAGAATTCCACCTGTCCCTGATAAAATTAACGTCAACGACTTTAATAACAAGGGCCATAAAGTTCCACAAACTTTACAGAAAAGGTTGTAGCAGTGTTAAATGTTTCAAAGGGGCACACAAGAAAATGCAATTATTTCAAGATGACCTACATTTATTCTCACCATTCTATAGTTTCTCAGATGTATTTCTCAAGGTCTCAAATATACGTTTCAAGAAGAGCAAATCTTGTTATGGCATAAAGGTCTGTATTAGTTATGTAATGTGCTCTTCGCAGGCTGTAAACTGCTTTGACTTGGTTTGGGTTGGTCACTTTGCACGGGCAAGCTAGAGAGATGCACAAGCCCTTGTGCTGCATTCCCCTGGTCTGACCAAGTTGGCTCAGTTGGATGGCTGTCTCCGCCGACAAGCCTGGGAGTTTTAACGGACTCTTATACTTTTCCCTGGTTCTTATTTTTAAGGCCAACCAGAGTTGCACTATTTGGCTGTGTTGTTTTCAGCACCGGAGGCTTCTGACGTGCAGATCTGCCCTGGGGTCTCCAGGATGCTCCTTTCGCCCCATCCCCAGCAGCTCGGCATGCGAGGAGCAGGAGTGCCACAACGGCCCAGCGCCAGGGGAAAGGGGTATTTTAGGGACTGTTGGATCCTCTCTTACTAAATGTGACAGACGAGAGTCACAAAGTTCAGCCAAGATCAATCCTGCTAGTGTTTAGGACTGGGGATTAGCTCAACCCATTTCAGACGTAGCAGGTCACTGAGAAACCATTTTCCAAACAACAAGTTGCTTCGTGGTCTCATTATCTGAAATGCATATAAACCATTTTTTCTTTTTAATTTTGCCTTTTTTTGTCTGCAAAAAAGGTCCATGTCACGTCCAACTTAATGCTTAAACACATGCGTAGTAACTACACAGAGATTCAAACACATATATATCATCTGTGATGCTGCAGTACAGCTGGCATTATGCATTTAATTCTGGTACAGTTTGTATTACTTTTAATTTATTTTCTTGCTGTTTTCAACAGGAGTGAGACATCACTTTGACATGGAAAGATTTAGAGCAATTCTGGACACTCGTAAAACATGATGATCTGAGAGATCTGCAGATATTCTGCAAGTTTTTTGTGCTGGTGGTTTTTTGCTTTGTATCTGTAGATGCTCACTCTGGCTGCTGCGCCACAAGTCAAAGCTCATGTAGCTTTCCTTGAAGATAATCTTTCCCAAACTCTCTGCTAGGATGCATAACTTCATCGGTTCCCCAAGTCTGGGATCTGAGTTTGGGACTTCTGCCAGAAAATGTAATGTCTATTTGCATTCAGCCTATCCATTTTAGTGTGCATACAAGCTGTCCTCTGCTGTCAGGGACTTCAGCAAGAATTGTTGCTTAACAGCGTCTTTGGAAATATCAAGTCATACATAAGCTATGAAATAGATTGTTATTGTTATATGGATATTTTTAACACATTTGAGCATTGAGCAATTAATACAAATGTATTTTGATGCCTATTAGCTAAATCCCTTGGTATCTAGCGTGCTTCCTCTCCAGCTTTTGTAGTCTAGCAGGAGATATAATTTGTACCAGACCACCCAGGGCAAGGGAGCAAGAAACAAGCTATATATTGCATATCTTTTCGTGTTACTTCTCACTGCCACAGTGACCTTTATCCCTGCTGTGAAACTTCACATCCAAATTTCCTCCCCAGTACCACAGGATGCTGCAAGTACTAACTAAAAAAATGTAGGGGAAAAAACCAAAGAGAGCAGTTAAATGGCAATTAGGAAGGAACCAAGGCAAATAGGAATAGCTGTTACAACACTGGTTCTTAACCCAGCAAGACCACTATGAGAGAATATTATGTCCAGTAATGGTCCTTGTCAAACTTAATGGATTGTAAGTACCTCAGCTGTTCCTTATATAGATACTTTAAATTCACTTTGTAAAACCACGAGACAGATATACTAAACAACTACTCCTGGCCATCTGCTCATCGTCGTTGCAGCTGGTGACTGGCCTTGCATAGCGCTGGTGTCCACCGTGTCCGTGCTCAGCGTGGCCCTTCTGGCCAGGAACGCGGAGGCACAGGAGCTCTCCTGACCAGGGGGCATCTTCAGACGTGCGGACACTTCCCCAGGACCAGCGCAGCAGCGTGCCGGTGTTTCGTTACTGCAGGTGGCCAACGCTTTTCCAGGCGGTCCGATTCCTCGGGGGAATATTGTATTTTTAATGCCACTCAGTTTTCACAGTGTTGGCTTTATATGGAATGAGTCGACTCCTAGAAACTACAACAAACCAGAACCTTTCTAAGCTTTGCCATTCCCAAAGTGCTGTTATATTGAGCCCTGTGTTTCTGTCCCCCCAGGTCCTGCCTGGCTCCCCAGGTCCCTTGCAACAGGCATGAGATATGCGAGCCACAGCACCTATAAGTTACTACAGTAGAATATACTTATCTAAATGACTGGTTTTCAGCAAAAATTAGGTAAAGGCATTTTTTTTTAAATGTAAATAATCGATTTTTGTGCTGTTATTTAGCTCTCTACCTGCTTGTTGGCTATCAGCATTTCAAACCCCACACCACAGTAGGTGCAGGGCATTACCAGCAGTACAAGAAGAACATGACACCATGCCCAGAAATACAATCCTTAAAGCAAGGGTTACCTCACTGAATATTTTGTGCTTTTTGTTTTGCTTTCTGCTTAGCAATTAGAAAGTGCCCTTTGTTTGTGTTTCGACAGAATTATTGTAGTAAGACACTCTACCAAAAAAGGCAAGAAAAGAGCTTTCATGCCAGTCAGGTTTTGTCTTTTTATTTTTCTAGTAATGACAGAGTCACAAAACAGGAGTATTTCAGATGTGGGCAATCTGGAGTTTGCTTAAACAGGAATGAAACAAAATGTACAAGTGACAACTTGCTTTTGTAACAAAGATTACCTCAAACGCAGGAAACGTTGCACAGTAAACCCCTCCTTGCTTACATTTCAAAATAATTGCTAAAATACCGCTTCTCACTACGAGAAAATACCTGGCGCGTGTATCGCTCTGGTGCCCGGCTCAGCAGGGCTCCAACAGCGGGTCTGCCCTGCTGAATTTTCAGACCTGAGACACCAGGCATGTTTGTCGGTGGTTTCTCCCCCTTTCGCTGTGGGTCTGGAAGGAAAAGGTGGAGCAGCTGGGTGCAGGCAGCTCTGTCCCACCCCCGCCACAGCCGAGCCCCCGGAGCCGGCTATTTTCTCATCGTCGCATGACTAATATAACCACAGGCACTTGAAGTATATGGGAATTGTTCCAGGCACTGTTCAGAGGGCAGCAGCAACCTTTCTGCTGCGGAGGGTCTTGTGATTTCTTTTCTTTTTTTTTTTCCTTTCGTTAAAGAGTTTGCTGGCACCATCGGTGCAGAGCAAGACAGACCCCAAACCTGGCACCACTGGAAAAGAACTCTTCTTGAATCCTCGATACTCCTTGAATTTCATTCCAGCACAGGCCACGCTGGTGACAGTGACTGACCGTGCATTTTTCTCAGGCACGTTCTCTAGTTAAGCTCTGCAAAACTGGCTGAACCGATCATTTCATGGTTCCTGCACCAGAGCTCACAAGACACACAGTGCAGCCTTGCAAGGCTGTGCCATACGTTCCACAGCAAAACACCAGCAGCGCGTGGTAGCTGCTCACAGCTTTGGTAAGAGCCATTTTAACTCCTGCGTGTGCTGACTCTGCTTTTTTTGGGTTCTCCTCCAGTTACCCTGGAGCACGCAAGCCCCTGAGCAGGGTTAACCAGCTCCCTGCTGGGGCTCTCATTAGGAGCAGCTGAGGCGTTGCTGTTTCCTCTGTGCCTCTTTTTACATCTGTTTCTATGTTTCTGAGAAACCTTGCCAAGAACACCCCAATTTATTTAACTTTCACGTCTGATTTGATTTGAAGCTTCTCAGTCCCTCACCCTTGGGTCTGGCTAGATCACTGGAGTAGAAGTCACAGGATTTCTGAAAAAGAAATAAAAATGCTGATTAAACAAAACCGTTGAAAATATCTGAGAATTAATTTACAGACTAGATGTGATAGTTCCCCAAAATGGCATCTTTCCAACTGCAGCGTCCCTATCACTCCAGTCAATGATGGGACAGATTAGGTACTGAATTCCTGCCAGATGATACACTAGAGCATTTTTATTTATGAGAAATGTTGCAATTTGGTAGGCTTTGACCATTCGTTTGAGCTTTGGATGTTCACATTGCCTGATTTTGGCAAGTTTGCACCTCAGTGAATAGCTGTGTGATGTTCAAAATCCACATGACCACAGCAGTGGTACCTTTTATTTATAAATGTCACCCACACATGCTTCAGCTACATACGATCTGGTAAATGGAGAGTGCAATTACACTTCAGCATGAGAAGAGACACAGAGCTGGACGAGATCGGGAAGGGTGATGTTCTTCATGTTTCAATTTCAACGCTGTATGACTGAAAGCTTGATAAAAATCCTATCTCAACAACAAAAACTTAACAGCCAATTAATTACTAACATTGTCCCAAATGACTTCTAAATAAAGAAGAATGGGGCTGTCTTCAAGGCTGACATTTTAGGTGTGAAACTCAGTTTCGTGCCAGAGATCCTCCTCCCCGCCCTGCGATGCTCCCTGTGCGGGGCCAGCCCAGCGGGAATCCAGCTCTGCAGAACCTCTGAACGGTGCTGCTCACATCAGCCCACGGCTGATGTCTGCAGGCCGGGAGCAGCACTAGCTAGTCTGTAAGATAAATATGTCAGTGAGCCACACAGAAACACAGAAAACTCTTCACAGAAAAGGGAGTTGAAAGACATTTCTGGCTGTGAATTCTCTGTTGCAGTGATGGTGTATGGCTAAAAACCCAGCTATTGGTGGCTGAAAGGCACAGGTCAAAATCAGATCTTTGCACTTTCGAAACATGCAGGAATTCATATTTAAGCCTTCAGGCCTAAATACTGCAGGCTGAAATTTCTAACTAGCTCCACAATGTCCAGTCCACAACAAGAAAAAACAAGTCTTCAGCAAGCAAGGAAAAAATTTCTTGTGCCTGGCTCTCCAATTTTTGCAGAACAACTTATGAAAATTACAGTCCTTTCCTTTAGTTCAGTTTATAACTGGATCCCTGGGATAAAAATACAGCTCTGGGACCAAACTCTGTTTCTTGCAATAGAAGAGATTGTTTTGTTTGACTTGTTTCCTATGGAGGTCGAAGAAGGGCATTTATTTTTTCACAGATCTAGATGGGTATCAAGTGATGGTTAAAATAGGAAAATACCCCAGGAGCTCTGGCCTCTCCACGTAGGTGCAAATCTGTAATTCAGCTGAATTCGTTCCAGAGCTATATTAACCTGAGTGTGGGTCAGCAGATGGCAGGCAGGACACAAGGGCAGAGTGGGGCAGGAGAATAGACTTGCTAAACCCTGAACTTGCAACCGGATCTCTGCCAGCGGCTGTTCAAAGCCTCCGGAGACTGCAGGCAAGCTGGGGGCAGGCTGGGCTCCGCGCTGGCACAGGCGGCCACTGAATCAGGACCTTGTGCATTGATTTATTTTAGAAAGCCCAGGATGCAGTTACTGGACAGTCTAAATATAGCTCTATCAAAAAGGAAAACCAATCTGGATGGACCTCAGGTGCCGGGACATGCTGTACAATGTGCAAAAAGTCGGCTCTTTGTGGGGGCAGAGATGGAAGGAGAAAGTGCCAGTGAAGGGGGACAGTCCCTGCGCGGGAGCTGGGTCTCTCCTGCAAACACAGCAGGTAGGTGGAGACTTCAGTCTGCAGAGCAAGCCAGCTTCTACCAGAGCAAGAAACAGCAATGCCCCAATGGCAAAGAAAAAAAAAAAAAAATCTGTAGAGAAAACAAATGGTAATTACATGTTGATAGAGCTCTGGTTCTCCAAAATCTTACTCTGAAGAAAGATGTGGAGGAAATCTGGTTTTGACTTATGCAAGCAGTCTTGGCCAAATGTCTTCTCTTCCCTCCCCCTTCACTACTTCGGTAGAAATCCCCTTCATTACTCACACACAAACAAGGCTGTTGCTATAGAAGACTTCTTGACTTGGTTAAAAAGTGATTCAAGAGGATCACCCGGTGGCTGAATGCTTATGCTAAGAGTAAGAGAGCAGAAACCAGGTCCTCTGCGGCGGCTGGGGCTGCGGGGAGAGCCCGGCTCTCCCATGAGAGCTTGCCAATCTTCATCTCTGGTTTTGCTCAGAAAGTGAAGCTGAACAGGAAATTATTGTGCTGCGTGACACAGAGGAGTGTATTATGCAGTATTAGGAAGATCAAGTTTATGAAATGTTATTTTTTTACTTTAACAGTTAAACCTTTGGGCTTGTTTTCTTAACATAATTTTCATTGTCTGCAGTTATTTATGTTTGAGTGCTCTGCTCCTCTGAAGGACAGGATTCCCTCCTCCTACACTAATGCATAAACTCTGTGTCTCCGTGGCAGCCCCGGGGTCAAAGGGAGGGAAGGTGAGTCCTGACACACGCCAAGTGTGAGGTGGAAACCATCCCCATGTGCCTCCTCACTACCCACCGATGCCAGAGCAGTGGGCCAGGCTCCTGGGCACACACGCGGCTTTGGGGACACAGTGCGAGGTGCAGGGGGAGAGGTAAAAGGAAGGGGCTAAGTGGTCTCTTCCTCCAGTGGGTAAATATGTGGTCTCACCTCCTTTATCTTTCAGAAATGGTCTGTAGCAAAGTGCTGGCATTGCAAGGGGCCCTGTGACCCAGAGAGCACAGTATGAAATAATTCATCTGTTTCCAAGAGTAAGGCTAAAATAAAATACACACTGCTCAGCTCACTGTAAACATTAACAGCCTCCCTTGTAGCCCTTCTTATGAGCCTCCTCCAGCTACCGCTATGTACTGGAGCAGCAGCTGGGCATTGCCATTGCAGATATATGCTCTTCTGGGAACATCCCCCAAGTTAAGGGTCCCTCTTGCTTCAAAGAACTTGCTCTTCTTTCATGCTTGCTAGAGACAGAAGCTGCCAGGTGCCAGAGGTGCCCCAGCAGCGAGCCAGCCCCGCTGCCCCAGAGCCGTGCCAGCACAGCTGCTGCAGGCGCCCAGCAGCCACCAGCTGCCCCATGGCCCCTCTGTGCCCTGGCCATGCTCCCTCCTGGGCTCCCAAATGTCCCTTTGCCTACAGTGTGGCAAGGAGTGGGATGCAGCACCCTGCCTTTCGTGGGAAGTGAAGGACGGAGAGAGATCGGTGGGGTCTGTCCGCAGGAAGGAGGGAAGGATGACACAGAGGAAGGACCAGGTCTGTCGGGTTGGATGGGGACGCCCGGAGAAGGTGGGAGGACAGTCACCAGCTTCCCTAGGTGATGGCAACTTGCTGCTGAGCTCCAGCTGCAAGGTCTGAGGTCTGACCTTGCCCAAGGCTGAGCAGGCTGCAGTACCCGAGGTGCTGGGTTACCCTCTGAGGATCAGATTGAAACCAATCTCTTGATTAGCTGTTAATTAACAGTAGCCTGCTCTACCTTGGGTGAGACAGAGGGTCCTGCAGATGTAGCATCTGGCTGTGCAACCAGAGGCTCTGCCACAGTGCAGGACGTGACACAAGGAGGCACAGGGGGGTAGGACATTAGGTTGGACATTAGGAAAAGGTTCTTCACCCAGGGTGGTGGAGCACTGGAACAGGCTCCCCAGGGAGGTGTCAAGGCCTCAAGCCTGACAGTGTTCAAGAAGAGACTGGACAACACCCTCAGACACATGGTGTGAACTGTGGGATTGTCCTGTGCAGGGACAAGAGTGGGACTCGATGATCCTTGTGTGTCACTTCCAACTCAGGACATTCTATGATTCTATGAGTAGCATGGGCATGGATACTGGCCCTCCCTAGCCCAGGGGCTTCGTTTGGTAGCTCCAATATTTAGCAGACATATTTTTATTTTATCTTAAAACACACCCTGAAGTTCAACATAAACCACTGTCACAGGCCTGAAGTTGAAAAGCAAGACAGGGCTCATGATGTATCGTGTGTGCATGTGGATCTAATTATCAGGGGAGCAATAACAAGGTAATGTCTCTCTGCTGAGGCTTACTAGGGTTCCCAAGGAATCATCTGAGAGAAGTATCTGACATTTTTAGAGTATTAAGGTCAAGGATTTTTCATATTTTTTAAGAGCTAAACATGTGGGACACATACAATATATTTTTCCATTCTAATTAGCATTTTCATTGGCTAAACTGATACTTTTAAGACACACACTGATTCCACATGCCATGAGAGCCACCGAAGAAAACAGATATGCAAAGACATTGTAATTATGCAGAATTTTAAGCAGCTTCTGCTTAATCAGTGAATGGTGTAATACTAGTCTAAAAGCTTCAACCAGCCTTTGATATAAAATTTAACTGTTGAAAGTGAGAGACAGAGAGAGGAAGACAGAGAGAGAAAAGACCTGAATAGACTTCGCAGACTGGAGCTGCATAAAAACCTCTGATCATATCAGTTGAGTGCCATGATTTGAACAGAAGAAGCAGAAAACTGAACCTGTGTTTGAAAGCTGTTTCCTTCCCAGATGGGAACTCAAAAGATCACCTATCCACTTGGTATTTAATTTGCAATATTGATGCGCTAAGCTGCTCCGACACACAGTAAATCAAGGAGCAAGAAGCAGAAGATAACTGCCAGCCCATACGGACAGTGACTCGCTTCATTTACTACTCAGAGAAGTGTGTCCATTTTGCAAACAGAAGTGGCGTTTTCCTCGCTCAGCAGCACTAAGTGTCTCATTACGGCAGGGCCGTCAGTGCAAAAGACTTACTGACAGCTTGGGTTAAAAGTGCCAAGTGCCCCGTGACTGCCCCAGTGAAAGTCAGTCTGATGCAGACGTGGCCACTCATATCTCTTTAAACGACACGAATATACTGCAGTGATGCCAGAAGTTCTCAGGCGTTATTTATCTGGGAAACGAAGTGTCTGGAAGGGAAAATAAAAGAATTTTGACAAGCTGTCCATGCCAAATGTGAAGTGCTTAGCTGTCTCCTGGAAGCAAGCAGGGGGAAGCCTGAGAAGATACGCCTTCCCAGGCCTGCTGTGACACAGCTGGGCTGCCAAACCCAGCCTTTGCCTCTGTTAAAACAGGCCAGGAGCTGAAGAGATGAAAAGCGAGAGATACCTGTTCCATCACCCACATCAGCACTTCTCCACTAGCAGCCCTTCAAACAACTAAGCAAAAAAGCAAGCACGGACTGGAATAACGCTCGAAACATGCTGTCGCATTTGGATGTCACTGTCGTCCGTCCTCGTGTGCTCCAAAGCCCACAGTTTGGTTTTTAGGTGAGGCCCTGGAAAAGCTCTTGCCCATGAAGCTGAACAGAGCATTGCACAACGCCGTAGCCCTGTAGCACAGCACTGCCAGGCCATAAGCTTTGCACTGAATTTCTAAAGCCTCAGAACGGAGGCTTTTGAGCTATGCTTGGTGTGAACTTCTCTTGACCTGCTTGCAGCTCTGTTTTACTTTGTTTTGCTTCGTTTAGCTGCAGCAGCAAGCTCTCTAAGTGACCGTGTGTGCAAAGCTAATTTGTCTTACTTTTATATATCTTTGCATGGTACAAGCATACTTTTATAGCGATAGCAGTTATTCTATGGAGAATGAGATATTTATGACTAACATAATAATGTAGTGTAGAGGAGGACAGGACTGCTACAACAGCCGTCGAGAAGTGGAGACACAGGACGAGGCACAGAGGAGCACATGCATGGGTTGAAGAGAGATGCGGCACAGGCTGGCACTGACGATCCCACAGCTATAAACATCTCAGCCATAGTTCAGTAAAAATGGACCTGGACAAAACTGGTTTTAGGGTAAAAAAGGCAACAAAGAAATAGCACCCTGTAAAAGGCACCACACACAGCAAATTCCAGTGAAACATGGAGCTGCACACCAGTGGAGGAAGAGAAAGGTGTAAAAAAACCAAGTTAGTAAACATATTAAAATTACTTCAAAGTAGATCCTAGACAAAGGAAAGAAACAACATCAACCTGAACATCACGCCCCTCCCCACAAAGCACTCCAGATGCCCCCAACTTGCTGCAACACCCCCAGCCCCACCAGACTGAGACCATCCACCTCAGGGCACAAGGAGCAGGGGATGGGCGAGCCTGACACCAGGAAAAGAGGTAGGAATTAATTGTGTGTGAAAAGATTTTAACTGCACTGTTGTTCATTCTTTTTCTGTAACAGTTAGATCTAGACTAGCTGTGACTCTTGAATTACTGTTAAGATTTCAGTTAGCATAAAGCGAGTTTCCTCTTCACCTGTAAACAAGAATTTTAACATAAAAATTGCTGGAATTAATGAAATGATTCATCGAAATGACAGAGAGGGCACAGATAGGAGAGTCTACTGGTCTTCTGCAGGCTAGCTCTGGGCTGCCACAATTCCCGTGACAGAGCCGTGGTACGGGGTGACTTCTGGAGGTCAGACGAGGCACGGCTGGGAGCTGCACAGCACAGCGTGTCCCTGGGCCAGGGACAGCTATTTCGGCAGAGAGCGGCCGCGGTGGCAAGATTTTCACCCACCACAAGGAAATCACTGCCTTTCCCAGGAACACAAATGGATTCCAGTGGGGAAACGAGAATCCTGGGATAGATGAACTGCAACACACATTATTTATGTTAAAATGCTAGAGATCAGGCCAGAAAATGCTATAGCCAAATTGATTTGGAAGGGCCAAGTTGGATTAATGAGGAGGCTAGCAGAGGACGGTATGTGTATAATTTGTAACTTAACCCAGGCTGCAGTGGTATGGAGACGCCAGCTGTCATACCCTTTGTGGATGCATAGAAAACATTGAACATGATTTAACAGGACTATTTGGATCAAGAGATGTTGAAGTTTGTTTTTCACCAGACCTTTGCTGATAGTGTTTTTTTAATGGACCTTTCCGTCCCAAACTGTCGCCAAAACTCAGCAGGATGCAATTTCTTCTTCATTTTGCCTGTGAAAGTTAAAGCACTGCAGTTCAGTGGGGCTAATCATACTAGCAGGTATCAAGTCTTTACCAGTCCTTAATCACGTAATTTTTAAAACTTTTTTTTATCCTTCTTAAATGGAGATAGGGGTATTTCCAGCTACTAGGTTAAAGCACCTGGGAAACACCAACTGCAAAAAAATGGAGGCTTGGGAGGGCTGGGGGCCAGTGTCCAGTGCATTATTATGCAAACTGTATCACATACAGCACCGACTACCATTTCTGTAATCACAGTTTTTATGAACTCCGGGAGCTGCGATGTGCTTTGAAAACCTAGTTTTTGGGTGGACATATCTGGATGCCAGATCCAAGTCAGCCCAACCAGATCAGTGGAATGAAACTTATGGACATCATGAAGCTCTGGATCAATAGAAGCACAAGACCCTGGCAACTCTTCAAATGGGCCAACATCTTCAAAGGTCATTGCCAATTTTGCAATGCCAGATTTTTAGTCTAACGCTCAGACAGACATATGCCACCTGCTTTACAGATACATAGAAAAGCTGTTTTTCGGTCCAAAGATCTTACTTTCTAAACACATGGATCCCATACAAGCAAGGCTGCTGCTAGAATTAATAGTCTACTAATCATGTTAGCTTTTACTTTTCAGCATATGCTGATGCCACATTTCTGCAGCCAAGTTATCCATAACATGAAGGATAGTTTTGCCTGCTTCTAATTTTCAAGTAATAGTGGGAAAATTTTAGATTTAATCAGAAGAACCTGACATTGTTCTACAGTTTTGTTCTTGGCATTGCCTTCACGATGAAAAACACTACCAGTGTCCTGCTTTCAACCTCTTAATAGAGATGGGGGTGGGTATACCCAAAATTTCCTGTCTCCATCATTATGGGTGGGACTCCCTCAAGAGGTGAGCTGGTTTCCCATTACTTGCTGCAGAGCCTGGGCCTCCCATGTCACCAGCCCAGCTCCAGGGCTGCCGGCACAGTGTCCAACCAACCCGGCAGCCACCCCGTGCCATGTACGGGGGCCGTGAACATCCCTCCTGGAGCCGTTTTGGAAAGCAGCCCACCCGCGGGACCCGCCGCGCTGCTGTGCTGCCTTCCAAAGCAGCTGGCGGTGGGGAGGGCAGGCACGGTGGCTGTCAGGCGAGGGGATCAGGAAGATGAAGTCCCCTTTGGCACTGCCATAGTCCTGCCCGAGCTGGACTGTGTGCTGTCAAACGAAAGCGCTGGGGAATGTTTTGCTGCGGTATGTTCTCTTTCCCACCCTGGCAAGATAAGTCATAGAACAGAGCAAGTTCATTATGTTCCATGTTTGTTGATCTAAGCTAGACAGAATGAACTCAGGCTGATTTTATTTGGCTGGAAAGGACTGAGCAGCAGCTAATATTAAACACCTCCCATGTGAAGCAGGGACATTGGTACTGAAAGAATTATAATGACTTAATGTGAACATTAATAAAGTGTTCATGAATAATACATTTGAAATTATTACCTAGATATTGGCTGGCTGGAGCTCCAACCTTAGCCCATATTTCTCTGGAACTATTTAACCTCGTCACTAATTTAGGGGATTAGAGGCACTAGAAATCCTAGCTTGGGGGAACACAGACAGACTTAACAGTACAATCTTTGTACCATTCACGCACTGTTTATCTTTTGCTCCCATGAAAGAGGGTAACAGATAAAATGAAGTCTAAGAATGAAGTCTATAAAATGAAGTCTATGCTGAGTCTGTAGCTTCTCTACAAAACAAGATGGGGCTTCCACCAACGCAGGCCATGCACCGTCCGTAAGAGCTCATCAGAAGTGTGGGAGCTGTTTTCCTGCGAGGCTGCAAGTGCCTCCAGCAGGTCCCCACCAGTTCCACATGTTGTTGACATGGCCAACAGCCACATTGTGTCTAATGGAGCAGACAGCAAATTCAGCCCATGTCCTTTAGATTGCTAAAGTCAAGATTAAGATTCATTCAGAAAACATCCCACTAGCCAGAATTTTCCAAGCAATGGATGGAGGCAGAAAACACTGTAATACATAGGCTTGTAACATGACATTGACACTCGACTTTTCTTTCCCCATCGGCTGCTCAAGTAGCTGTATCCTTGTCCAACACCCAGACACTCTGCATATACCTCCTGCATGGCTCCTTCTTGTGGCCACAAAACCGCACCTCTAGCAAGTGTGTTAGTAACACAGGGTACAGCGATGCAAACAGATTACTCTGAAAGAAGTGGAGGTGGAGATTCACAGTGCCAGTGTAGCTGCTAGTGGCAAATTCTCAGAAGCAGCCTCTTGCCTCTGAGCAAATTTCCCTTTATGGTTAGGCAACTTTTCACGTACCACAGGCTGTGAATGGGACCTTGCTGTGGAAAACATGATGTGATATCAATGCAAATCCCCACAGTCACTTGTTTGTATAGCTGTACCTTTGGAAATAAGAGTTGCAACCAGAGCTAAGTTTGAAAAGAGCCCTGCTGCTGGCCAAACAATGCTTTCAAAGGACTTTTGAACACTGCTTCATGTGGGATTTGTAAATTGTTTTGTGTACAACTCACTGCAAGCCCATTTCAGCCTGGGTCTGAAGCACGGTTTATAGTTAAAAACACCACGCAGCTGTAATACAATAACAAAGCAGTTCCTCTGACTAAAACTGGCTGCAGTCCTAGGGGCTTTTCTCTTGCTTTCTCAGTCACACCCTTCCCTTAAATCCCCTCCTGGGTTGCCCAGCTGACCCCAGGTCTGGGGCCTTTAATGATCAGTCTAAACCAGCAAAACGATTTTCCAGACCAGAACATTTTGGGTTGGATAAATAGATAAAGAGTGAGCTTAAAGTACTGCCTCATTTTTGACTCATGAGCGATGCCTGACATGACCGATGTGCCCCCAGCTGGTTTGCAGAAACCGAGCTATCAGGGGAAATATTCATCCTCAAATTCCCACGCACCATAGATGTGGCGTGGATGTCACCAGAAGGCCACGCCAAATGCGCACCCACACGCCTCTCCTCCGCCCCACCCCAAACTACCGCTCTGGGGTAGGTGTATGGGTGAGAGCTGCTGGATTTGTTCCAGCTGCCCCTGCCCTGCGGTGTGAGCACCCAGCGTGGGGGGCACAAGGACCCGCACACGTGTCCGGGCACGGCCACCCCTGCCCAGCTGGCAAAGCCACAGAGCCACGCAGCGCTGTGCGGGACTGCGCTCCGGTTCGGGACTGGGGCAGGGCAGAGCAGAGGGGACATTTCCTGCAGAATGTACCTGCGTTCAGCAGAATTTTTCTTTGTAAGATTTAATTAAAGTAAGGGAATACTTAAACACATCTTTGCAGTAACCCAATTTGAAATTCTAAATTTTTGGATATTGCCCTTTAAAAAAAAAAATGCTTGTTTGTTTTTTAAACCCTCAAAATCTACAGAGAAATATTCCCCAAATTTCTCCAAATTTTCTCAAACTGAAACTCCTGACCAAGCCAGGCACTTTCACAGAAACAAAAACAGTAACAAAGCTGGATCATTAACATTGCATAGAAGCTCAGTTTCATCTGATTGTGTTCGAAATTTTGATACTTTCAATATCTTTTTCTTCTTTACCAGTTCTAATAAACCACAAAACTTAGGGGAAGGAGATACTACAATACACACAAACCTCAGTAGTTCTCCTCAGTGCTCAGCAGGCTCTCTTTAGCAAGCCAGGTGTCTGGTTTTGTCATCAATCCAGACATCACCCCAACCTCCAGTCCACTGTGCAGTGCACAAGAGTGCCTGTGTTGCTCTAGCTCCACTTAGCCCAGGGTCTGCTTTCAGTGATGAAAGTCCACAGGACCAGGTGTCTCCAGGCCAGGCATTCCAGTAAGTGAAATTTATTGTTTTAATATTCCTTTCTCCCATTTCTCCATCATGGGATCTTCCATCACTAAATCAACATGACTCAGCCTGCTGCAGAAAGACAGAAAACAGGACAAGTGCAGGCTGTCTAAAAATACAATGGAACCAAAGAGGTCCTGTGCAATATTGAGTTCTACTACAGCACCAAGATGACTCAAGAGAGCTACTTTGTGAGGCCAATAGAAGAAGAAGGTAGCAAGAAAAGCTTGGTGTCAATCTGGGTGCAAATCATCCCGGTCTCCACATTAAAGATGGAAATCTGAGGTCCTGCACCGAGCAGGAGTGGGTGATCATGTCCCTCCAGCCCAGTGCCTTTGTCATCACACTGGTCACAGAGGAGGTCATGGAGGTTTGAGGGTGAACATTTCCATTTTGTTTGCCCCTTACTCTGTGCCCAACATCAGAAGGATAAGAACATCTCAGTGTCCACTGGAAATTTCTCACTGCCAGAGAAGAGAAAATTTGGCTTGACAACACCTTGTCTTATGGATGGCCCAAATGTACCACCCAAAGGAGAGGACAGAAATAGTATCTTCAGCCTTTCTACATTAGCTGTCTGCATGGGAGACACCAGATCTGCCCCTCCCTGCAAGTGCTCTATCCAGCTCCTACAAGATACCTGGAAGTACTCTATACATTTATAATAATGCTGAAGGAAAGCAGTGTCTGATGGTACGCAGTGCAGAAAAACAGGGTAAAAATATGATCCAGAGGGTTTACAATCTAATTAAAGAGTTTAATTCTTTATACACACTGTAAAACTGAAAATCCAGGGTAGGTCCATTTGAAAACAAAGCAAACCAGAAAAATGTGAGCTGTTTCACACTGGGCTATGGGTATATTTATGTAGAAGACTGAACAAATAAATTAGTGGTTTCTTTTCTGATAATGTAAATACTCCCAAGAACACTGGATATCCCAGCAAAGTCATCTGGACGGGGATATAATGCAGTGCAGATGTGAAAGTGCTTGAAGGGAAGGAGGGAGCGTCCAAGCCTTTCCCAAGGCTCTCCTAACACCCTTATGACAGTGATCTGCCTCAGTGTTGTTGTTGGCATGGCTTGTTCAGCAGCCGTCACAGCCCAGTTTCATAATTGAAGCTACAGGCCCAATTCATTAAAAGAAGATTTACTGGTGTTAAGGGGGTTTTGTTATAGATCTTGTTTTTGTAAATGGGGCTCTATAGTGCATTATGCATGTGATTTACAGAGGAAAGAAAAAACTCTGAGTTATGGGGAGAAGTGCATGAGAGCAAGGTTCTTGGAGTGAGAATAGTTTAGCATGGAAATGAGATTGCGATCTGGGGGAGAAGGAATGCAATCTCCTCCTATCTGCTGGCATCCCAGGAGATGTCACAGCAAGACGCAACCGCACGGGTGTTGTTGGGGTGCTCTGCACATCACTGCTCCTGCTGCCGTCCTCTGCACCCCAGCAGCTCCAGGGGAGGTGGCAGGGAGCAGGGGGGCTCCGGCTCCCACAGCTCGCTGCCTCCAAAGTGTGGCCTCTCCTGTCTCGGAGAACTGCTCAGCTAAGTGCTGAGACCCTGTAGATGCATTCTACACTTGTGGCGACTTTCCAGCCACACTGGCAAGTACAGCCCAGCATGGTTAGCAGAGGGAGCTGCAGCTATGGTGCAAGTGACTGTGGAGAGACACGCTAGACTATATAGGGTATGGCATAACAATGTTTGGCAAACAGAGACCTAGGTAATACAAGTAGTGGAGCCTTGACCCCCTCTTTCCATTGACTGCAAAGGGAGCCAGGGTGAATGGCCCTGATTGAGATGAAGTTCCTCCACAGGTCCTGGTTTAAGCCACGTTTACATGCTGGTTGTCCATCCATGTGGCAGAACACAAATAGTGTGGCTACCTACAGTGCTATCTATAAGCTGTCAGCAACACAATGGCTGGATCCAGATGTGGAAATCTGGAACACAGACCAAAATCCTTCTAGTCCTCTTCCTCCTCCCCTTAAAATAGCCCCTTATTAGCCTTTATGTCTAGAGTACAAAACAACTGAGTAAAATGTTCTGTTCCTTTATTGAACCCTTTAAGTTTCTGTTCTTAAAAAGCAGCTAGATTATTTTACAAAAAAAAAACCAAACCAAAACCAAACTGTGGAAGCTTCTAATTTTTATTGGTTTTGTCTCTCTAAATCCATAAAAAGCAATATTGTAATTAACAAGCCTAATGAGTAATGCACAGCTTAGTATCAGCCCCTTCAGAGCTGCTCAGAATCCATGACACCCAGGAGTTAACAGACTTACAGTAGTCAACAAAGGAAATTGCTGTGTTTTGATTTATGATGCTATGTTATGGTTATTTTGCTCTTGCAATATCTGATCTGCTGTAGTGACCTACAAGTGACACACAGTTCTTCCAGAGGGTGTCCTGCACACAACCAAGCAACTTCCCTGGTCAGATCTTGTGCATACAAAATGTTGTCTGGAAACATTCATTCACATCTTCACAAGTGATTCACTTACTACAGGAAAATCATAAAGGCCAAAAAAAGCTTGTAGGCATTTTAATAAAATGGAAGTGTGAGGTTAAGCATTTACTGCCTTTAATTTAAGTTGTTCATGTTTCTCCAGCTATCAGGAACTAGTTTCCAGAGGCCCTGCAGGTGTTCGAGTGCACATTGGATTTGACAGGGTCTATTGTTTGTGCCAAGCAGTAGATTTTTGAGCAACATTTGGAAATGTTCACAGAAAAGGGCAATTTTGGACTTGTACAATGGGAGTGATTATGCACAAAACCCGAAGCTAAGTTTCACTTGCTCAATGGGAGAACAAGGAGCAAAACCATCCTTACAAGTCATGAATTCAGTCAACTTGATGTCCAAATACTGCATACTAGATGTAGGCTGCTCCCAAATTGCTTTGACCAGGGAGTTATCCACAGAGTAATTTTGATTAAGTAAAAATGTTGTAAATGGTCATAACTTGCTTGTAGTCAAGGGAAAAAAGATAAATCATCCAAATACAATCTTCATTCCAAGAAGTTTATTTTGTTCTAATCACACGGCAACACACAGGTATCTGTATCCAGTCACACCCCACTGGCAAGCCACCAGTAAATCAGCCTTGGTGCTTTTAACCCATCTTTTTCATTTGCAAACCTCTAAAGAATCATGTAGCGGAGGGAAAGATCCTGCATTTCAAATGCAAGCTGGCTGACAACAAGCAGTTAACCTGGACAATCCCCGCAGGTGTTGTTCCAGGGATCCACAGATGATGACTGAAAACCATAGTTTTAGATCAATCATATTTGACAACTCAGTTTCAGGGCTGGGCTTTTTCCATGTTGGAACTGTAAAGTTAGAAAGAGATTAAGAAGCCTGCCTAATAATTGGCATTCCAGCCTGCCAGAGTCATATCATCACACATAAAATTTATATTAGATGAACAATCCAAAGGTTGCCAGGACAAGTATTCAAAAGCTAGGCAATACCAGAAATAAGTCACTATGCTCTGTTTTATCATTCTGAATGACACAGCCGCATTTTCCTTCTGTGGCAGTCATCACTGTGCTCTCTGTCCTCCACAGAAAACAATTACTGTTTTCAAGCCAGTCTGTGAGATTAGCATTTCCGTGAGTGAAGATCCCATCTATGCTCATCCACATAAACCATGACACCCAGAGTTTGCCAGAAATTTGATTGCTCTGTTTGAAGTGTCTCTGAAGTGTTTGGAGTGATTTTTCAAGATTGTTAAGCCTGGCACTTCGTCTGCCCAAAGCACTGGTGTTCAGTGGCACTACCTACCTCTTCAAAGACTATTTGAATGATGTGTCCTGCATCTCCCAGGGACAGGGACAATTCAGGTTTCTGGGGTGGTACTGTCCTTCCTATCCCTGTGCTTCCTTGATGCAACGTGAGCTTCCATTCATGCTCAGAGTGGATGGACTTTGGGAGGTACTAAAACAAGTCTGTAAATGTACCTTGAAGACTGCTCAGGTGCTTCAAAGGCTGTTCTTTTGCTTCGCGATCTGCACTATAGCCAGTTATTTTGCCACATTGAGAGCCTTTTCTGGAGTGTGAAAGAACTGTCACCCCTCCTACTCCCCACCCGAAAAAAGGCACTCAAGAATTTCAGGCCATGGGGAAAAAAAAAAAAATCATCCTTAACTTGGATCTTGGAAGTAGCTCACGCTGGATGTCTGGCATGGAAAATCTGCCTAAACATTTTCAAAAGTTTGGCAAAATCACAAACAAGGGAGACTCAGGTCTTATAACAGGGAAAACTGTTCAACCCAAATAATAAGTACAGCTGCTAGATCTCTCCAAAATAGTACTCGATATAAGATCTATGAGAGTTTCTCCACATAGAGTTCAAAGTTAATAAGCTAAGGACTAGTGTTTTATAAAGACCTAGTAAGACTGCAGAAAATCCTCTCCGTTTTCCTGCAGACATTTACTGAGATTAGACTGACACCAAGAGTTGTACTGAACTAAATCCTCAGCAGAAAAGTGATAAGTGTCTCCTGGTTAATGTGAGTAGCCAGTCTCTTCAGGTTGAATCACGAGATTTCTGTTCTACACTAACAACCTGTATGAATAATTCATGGACTATAATTGAACACTTTTAAAATCAAGGTGACAACAAGTATTCATACAAATCAGCTTCTGTCTTCCTACGGATGGCTTCTTCAAAAATGTTACTGTTCGTTTGTAGAAAGCCCTGTTTGCAAGAAAAGGGAAATGCATTAGTTTGACACTGACTGTCTCTGTGTGAGCACTGCCTCTTTCTACCTGCTTTTCACTTTCTAAGGGCTAAAATGTGGGAAACAGTGATCCAAAAAGGTTCTGATTTAGATACCAAATGTGCGAAAGATATGCCTGAAGATTTATCATCCCAGATACTGTTTCGGGTTCTCTGCTTTACGCTCATCTCTATTCTTCTGGATTTAGTTTTCACTGACACGTGTTTTCCCAAAAGCATCTTGCACTGCAGGAAAGAAGAGCTCCCTGAAGCCAGTTTGTGTAGATCTTTAAAATAATACTGGCTTACACATTAAAAGACATACACAGCTGCAGTGAAGGACACTAGGCTTTTGATCTTAAAAAAAAAAAAAATCATTTTACACAAATAAATCTGTGCAGAAAAACAAAGTAAGAGAAATCTGTGCCCTTTAGAGACTGGGGAAAGCAGCTGGCCTGGCTCGCGCAGGAAGCAGCCAGTGGGTCTGAGGGCGAGATTCTCCGCTACCCGACTCACACCTGGGCTGTGCTGCAGCGGGAGCAGGAGGACGTGCTTGGGGATGCAGGGATCTTGTGGTGGCTGACCCTGGAGAGACGTTCACCCGCTCCTGGCTCACAGTGCTTGAAGGGAGTTGCTTGGCTCTTTGTATCTATAAAATGCAGATGCCCCTTAGGCTGAACGTTGTGTTTGTCTTTTCTTGTGAAATAAGGCTTAATTTGAGAAATGTTTGTTCAGAGGTGGTGGCTGGCAGGCATCTCCCTGTCAGACAGCCTGTGCTCCAACTTGGGTCAGCTCTGAAAAAGTCAGATAAATGCTTTGGTGTCCGCTGTATGAACACCCTGCCTTACAGGCAGCATTAGGTGGTGAGAAGGGGAGACAAAAGAAGTGCAATTGATATTTGTTTTCTTCCTCCCCAGGCAGATCTGTAGTGCTTGGCCTTTATCTCCCTTCTGTAGTCTGTAACACCAAAGGGATCAGTTATGCTGATGTTATGCTATGCTGTGTTGTGTGACTTGCTGGCAATTCCAAGGACCGTCTAATGAGCTGTGTCTGACAGTGCAAGTAACGTGACAGCACTGCATGCCTTTTGTGTCACTGGAGAGAAGGACATGGACCAAAGCACCTGCCCATCTCCCAGCTAAGACAGGAAAGAGAAGATGTGCAGGGAGCTGGAAAAACAAACTTTAAGAGAAACAGATGAAAAAGAATGGCAAACACTTATAAAGATATAATGCTAGTACAAATTTTCCTACTATCAGATCTCAAAATTCATCACCATTTTACACCATGGAAAGCACACAAAGTCCATTGCCAAGTTCATCAAACTTGTTTACAACAGAATCAAGGGTGAAAAATTATCTTCATGCTCCTGCACTCCTGCAACGTTCCTCTCCTCCTCCCAGCTCATCTTGTGATGTTTCAGTATAAATGTTCCCTTCCCCACAACACCGAGTTCAAAGGATGCAGGAAACCTAAAAGTTAGGCTTGGGATTTACATGGATTTCAGGCAAAATGGGGTTATTTTGGCAAAATCTCTTTCAGATTTTGAGAAAAATACATAAGTGATGGGTGAGGTTACAGAGCAGCCAGACAACTAATTCCTCAGCTCACTGGGTGTTCCCAGTCATCCTGGGGCTCCGCTCCCCATGAAAGAAATGCCAAGACACAGCTTTCCTCCTCCAGCATCAAGCTAACATGCCCAGTCCCTTCCCAGCTGTTCTGCAGCCATCTCAACACAACCAACAATGAAAACCAAAGCCAATCTCCATAGACTTCCTATTTACTAACTGTCCTCAAGCTATTTTCCACATAAGTGCAAAATGTCAAATTTGCCTACACTGGGTCTGAAACCACAGGACTGGGATCGAACAATTCAGTTGTGGTGTCAAAGTCAAATGGGATTCTGGGTTACATATTTGGGACTGGGGTTTGTAGGATGGCTGTCATGAAAAGAGCTACAGAGCTCTGGCTGTTATGGTTTGGTAGGTGGGAAGAAACCATGGTTAATACAGTTTTGAAAACAGCCCCTTATTGCTCTGCCTCCATGAGAACTATCACTGAAATAAACCCCAGATCTTTTGGAATATTCATTAAAAATAAAAGATTCTCCCTTGCCAGAAGAGCCCAGCAGCCTGGAGTATGCAAACCTAACCTCATAACGTTGGGTATGTACCAGGCAGACCAAAGAGTCTGGTTGCCATGCATTGGCTTTTATTATTATTTGAGATTCTGGGTTATGGCTCAGTCTCTTCTTCTAGAAGTATCCTATTTTGCATAAATAATTTTATATTTGGTAAGAGTAGGAGAAATTATGTCAGTGTAGGCCATTAGTTGGAGTGAACCGATTAATAATTACTGGCATCCCAGTTTAGAAAGAGAAAGGAATTAAATACAGGGAGTTTTGGCCAGAGTGCAAGGTATAAATGAGAACAAGCCCGGCATGACACCAAGGGAAGGGAGGAGGGATGGCTACAGGAGGAAAGCGGGATGTTCTGAAGGGGTTTACTAAAGAATGAAGTGCTGATGATGTTGTTTCAGCCGAAGTGTGACTAGAAGTGGTGTTTAGAACCAAGAGCAGACGTCTGTGAAGTAAAGAAGGATGTTTTAAATGGCCAGTGGTAGCTGAGGAATGTGGTGACACTGCTGAGTAACTTCACCTATATTTTGTTGATCTTTTCCTAGTCCTGGGAAATCCCGTTACAGTGTAGTCATGGGTCCCCACACCTTTGGGCAAGTTGCTGAAGCAGAATCCCCATGTCGCAGGGATGTCAGAAGGGCAAACTGTTTGATGGTGGTAGATGGACTGCCCATCTACGAAGAGAAATGCTGAGCCTTGTGCTGTAACGGGTGCTTCTACAGACCCAAAGGGAGCTGCTGAGGTCAGGTAGGCCTGTCCTAAGGAACCTAACAGCGAAAGTGGTTACAGGAATGAGTTATGTTGATGTATGTCTCACAGGTAAATCCAAAGAAGCAGGAGCTCCAGTGGAAGGTTTTCTGAATTTTTTGTCCCTTCGCAGGTCTGCCAAACAGCGTTTCTACATGTGCCACAGCACCAGCTAGAGCAGCCAGCCACCACACCCATCTGCCCTCGCCTGCCACTGGCTTTTTCTGCCTCTTGTCCAGGCTCCAGTTTAACAGGACTCCGAGCCCACCAGCTCCCACCCAACCCCAACCTATCTCTGAATGCCTCTGCTAAATCCCATTGCCCTTTCACAGCCCGTTTGTGTTTTGGCTGTCTCACAAGCCCCTTTAATCTTTGGTAAAAGGTGCCTGGCCAGCACACAACCCCCCTCCCACTCCTCCCTGTCCACTGCCCCGGGTGAACACGACCGGCCCAGGGCGGTGAGCCTGGGTGGGCTGGTGGTGACCGGCCTGGCAGCAGATTTTCACGGCCCAGCCTGTCCTGCCGCAGGGCCAGGGTCCCTCTTCTGCTCGGCACCAGCTCAGCTCCCCAGGGACCCTCAGGACCGCCCGGCTTCCTGCACCCCCCACCTCAGCTCCCCGATGTGCCTGGCGGGTGGACCCCCAGCACCCCGAGCACAGTGTCTGTGCGCGCCCCAACACCCTCCGCGCTGGCACCTGCCTGGGCCGGGGCCTCCCCTCGGCCCTGCCCATGAGCCCCGGCCCGGGCGGCCCCGCGGCTGCAGAGCCGCCCCGGCAGCGCCCGGCGCGCCCGCAGGTGGCGCTGCTGCAAAGGCCGCCGCCCGGCGCGGGGGGACCGGACGGGACCGGGCGGGGCGGGACGCGACGGAACGGGGCGGGGCGGGACGGGCGATCCCTGCGGCCTCGAGAGCCGGCGGGAGCGGAGAGCGGAGAGCCCGCCTGGGGAGGCGCGGCCGCTCAGCGACTCTGCCCGCTGGCACTGCGGCGGTGTTTTGTACAAGGCTGCGAGGAAGGGCTGAGCCGGCCGGTGTTTAGCGCTGTCCGCAAGAGCCCCGTGATCCCGAGGGACGCCTGAGGAGACTGTGCAGCGCGGGGCTGCTGCGGGATGGGCGGTTACCTCAAAGACTTGGCCAACTATGGCTGCTTCTTGTCATGTTTTCCCTCGCATAAAGAACATCAATAAAACAAACCAAAAAGTATTTACCAACCGCATGAATTTCAACATGGGCAAGTGCTGGATTTTGCACCTGTGACACGGTAACCCTGGTTGTATGTACAGACTGGGGGATGAGATGCTGGAAAGCAGCTCTGCAGAGAGAGATCTGAGGGTTCTGGTCGACGGCAAGTTGAACACGAGCCAACAGTGTCCCTGGCAGCCAGGAGGTCAACCGTGTCCCGGTGCATCCAGCACAGCACGGCCAGCCGGGCAGGGAGGGGATTGTCCCGCTCTGCTCCGCACTGGTGCGGCCTCGCCTGGAGCTCTGTGGGCAGGTCTGGGCACCACAGGGTAAAAAGGAGATAAAGCTACTAGAGAGTGTCCAGAAGAGGGATATGAAGTTGGTGAAGGGTTTAGAGAGGAAGCCATATGAGGAGCGGCTAAAGTCACTTGGTTTGTTCAGCCTGGAGGAAATTGAGGGGAGATCTCATCACGGCTACAGCTTCCTCACAAGGGGAGGAGGAGCAGGCACTGAACTCTTCTCTTTAGTGACCCATGACAGAACCTGAGGGAATGGCAGGAAGATGTGCCAGGGAAGGTTTAGGTTGGACATTAGGAAAAGGTTCTTCACCCAGGGTGGTGGAGCACTGGAACAGGCTCCCCAGGGGGGTGTCACGGCCCCAAGCCTGACAATGTTCAAGAAGAGACTGGACAACACCCTCAGACACATGGTGTGAACTGCGGGGTTGTCCTGTGCAGGGACAGCAGTTGGACTCGATGATCCTTGTGGGTCCCTTCCAACTCAGGACATTCTATCATTCTACCAAGTGGAGTAATTTTTTCACTGGCGGACTTTCTTCTGCAGAAAACACAGAATCCCGGAATCACAGAATGTTAGGAATTGGAAGAGACCTCGAAAGATCATCTACAGAATCACAGAATGAACAACCAAGCAACAGTGACGGCAAGCCCGAGGGCAGCCTTCCCTTGGATGAGAGATCTGTAGCGCCTGGGCGCAGTGTTGGCACAGAAAGGCACCAGCCCCAGCAGTAGCACAGCGGCTCCGGGTGCAGGAAACCCTGGTGTTTCCTCACAGATTTTGGGTTAGGGTCAGCGTATGTGCTGGGAGGGACTGGGGCAGCGCAGCAGCCGCGCGTGGGGCAGTGGTAGCTGTGTAAAAACAGGGTCGCCAACCAAAGCGGGGACAAGTATTTGACAAAGATGGCCTGAAGTTAAGGGGGACACACTTCATAGCCATGATTTTTGTCTCTGCTCATGTCTTCACCTTTGGGGGTGAAGAGTCCTTGAGGAGGACGCTGGGGAAGGAGGTCTGCCACTGCCATCCCAGGGCTTTCCACTGAAGAGCACAGTCAAACCCAACTGTCAGAGCAAGAGCAGTGGTTACAAACCGCCGGTGAAGGGGACACGCAAGCCAACAACCACACTGCATGGGTCAGCCACAGTTGTTCTAAACAAGTGGCTCTCCTCAAAGGAGCTTGGCTTTTTTACTGCCCTACCTGCATGTAATTGAGTTTTTTTGTTTCCCTTCTCAGCTCAAACTCTTTGCTTCACTGCTCCACGGCTATTATGAACCCTTTCAATTATTTATGTGGTTCAAATGTAGCAACATTGCCTAAAAAAATCCTTAAGGCAGAGTTTTAGGAAATTGGTCAGAAGTCCTAGAAGCTGAGTCCCTGGGGATGGGTCGAACTTTGCTTTTTTCTTCCAGCTGCCTGCTGGGTGTTTGTCTGATAGGGATTGAAGTGAGAAAGGGTCTCGGAGTTCAAACGCCTTCCCTGCTGCAGCGAGGTGGAGCGTGGCACAGGATGCAGCTTATCACAGAGCACAGCTGTGTGTACCAGGGGTCTCCGCTTCCCTCTCCCGCCTCTTGCTCGGCTCCCTGCCTCTCCCGCGCATGCTGCGTGGAGGGAGGCTGGGGTAGGGTATGGTTTGCAGACCCATTAACAGCTCTTCAGCCAGCTCAAGTCTGTGTCACAGGGCATATCCTGCTGATTCAGCAGTAGAGGGCAGTTCCATCTCAGCGGGAAGGAGAATAACAGATATAAATAAATCTCCTTTGCCTTTGGAGGCCTGAGTTACACCTTACAACCCTGCCTGGTGAAATGTGGACCTATTATTACAAAACTCTGCTGCTTCACTCTCATAGTTAAAGCCATATAATTTCTCAGCAGTCAAGAAAACTGTACAGACACAAATGTAGTCACAAACATTTGGCAACCACTGAATTATAGCTTCAGCTGGAAGAGATATTCTGTTCCATAGAGCTGTGTGCACACCAGGCTTTGGTGGTTGTGGTATGAAAAGTTGGCGGTGGGGGGCACCTGGAGGTCTAAGCAGATCAAAAAAATGAAAAATTACTTTTTTTGGGGGGGTGAATGCATTTTTCAAAGAGCATTTGAGAAGGTTTGAAATGTATCCACAATTGTTTCATTATTCCCACTTCCCCCAAATTCTCTTTCTAAATCTGTTACCAAAACATATCCACAGGTTCTTAAAACACCAACACCATAGCCAATAATCATTTGATAATAAAAATGCAAAGTGCACGGCAATAAAAGGCACAATGTTCTCCATTAACATCCCCTTATTACAAGAGTTGACAACATTCCTGAATTTTGTTTTTCACTTCTCCAGGGGAACAAAAGATGATTTTTACGTAAGGAATGTTTCTGTTTAAAGTCTGGCCTCTGACTGTCCTGACTCACCTCCCCGCAGTGACTTGGCAGCAGGGGAAAGGGCCCAGTATTTTTGGCATGGTGCTGATATCCTTCAGGGGACCTTTGGCTGAAGTGACCGAGCTGTATGAGAGCTGCTTAGAGCAAGGATGGTGTTGCAGGAACATGGAGGTGTATCTGCACTGAGAGCGAGAAGAAGCTGAAAAGTAATGCAGAAGGAAAAAAAAGTTTTGTGGATACATTTCTGCCTTGGGAACTCAAGAGAAGGCTGAGAAGGGAAGGAAATCAAGCAGCATATCATGAAGTGAAGAGAGCAGTGACATTTTACAGCAGCTGAACATCTCCTCCACAGTGTTTGTACTCCTTTCATGTGGTGTTATCAGAGTTCTTTGCGAGGGTTTATTATCGTGTCCTCCCAGACAGAAAGCAGACAGCCATCTTGTGACCCGCATCCTGAGTTTTACAGCCCTCCTTGTCCTGTGCCACCTGGGGTATTTATAGTGTGACCCACCACTGGGAGAGCAGAGGACTTCCTTTGTACTCTAAACATCATGCTACAATAATAACGAGAAACTGGGACAAATGACAAGCCTTCCTGCCCACAAAATGTTATAACCCTGCCACTTCAAACGACGTGAGCTGGCTAGGTCACCATGCTGTTTGCTCTGCGGGTTCCATGTTACTGTCGTTGCTTCTATAGTGAAGCTGGGGCTAAAAGCTGTTCCTTGCACAGGACATGGAAAGAGAGTCTAAATGCTCTGCGGGCTAAATGGAGAAGGGAAGGGGGAAGAGGAGAGGCTGAAGCCCTCTGGTTAGCGCAACATCTGTCCTCCCAGCCCTTCCCAAGGACTGGCTGTTAAATCAATGGCAAAGTGAGCTACAGCTAGCCTTTGAAGTACACTACTACAGAGCAGCAGTGCAGCACCTCAGAGAGACTGAAGGGTTCTTTTCCTGTTGTCATTTTGCAAACACTAGCCATGATCTTGATTATCATTACAAGAAATGGTCTTATTTTAAGGGGCAAAAGGAAGGAGTTGGCTTCCTTCCTTTCTGCGTGACCGCCCTGAGGTATGACACTTGCTGCGTTGGCACCTCACTGCAGAAATGTTGCAAAGGGACTCCCAGGAGGCTGTTTTTCTTTCCCCCAGGAAAGCGAAGATTCAGAGCAGAACACAGAGAGAGATAATATGGCTTTAATTGAACCTGGGCATGCATACCATTGTCACCCAGAAAAGGTCAAACATGCTCTAGGGCTCTAAGAGGTCAGTGGGAGAGATAAAGCAGATGAGGTGTGTGTAGCGTAAGATAAGAGTTAAGGGTCTTATGCTATTAGCCAAGGGTCAGGCGTGTGTGGGCTGGTGTGGCGAGGGCTGAGTGAGCTGAAGTGCTGGAGAAGGGGTGAAAGGAAGACTGGGAGGGTTTTTGGTTGACTTAGCAAGAAACCCTCTGAGGGCTGAACATCATCCACTCACCTTCACCCGCCCCTACGTCTTCCCACTGACTCGCTTCGCAGGCCAGGGTGGGCCTGAGCGCATACAGATTTGTCTGGAGGGAGCACAGGCTATGTTGGCCAGCCCTGTCCCTGTCTGCTGGCAGGGAGCAGAACCTGCCCATCTGGAGCGTGTCATGGGTGTACTGGCCACGTAACATCCAAGAGCAAAAGCGAGAGATGGCTCCCGGCTGCTGTGGGCCAGCATCGGCCTCGGTACAGCTGCCCTCCTCTTTGCAGAGAGAGTGGGTGGGAGCAAGTGCAGGAAGGTCTCTGCCTTCATGCCCTCACCTTTCCTACTGGACTGCGTGTGCAGGTTCCCCAACACATGGCCAGCCCCTCGTTCTGAAACACCGGGTCTCAGGGTAACAGGACACTTTGGTCCCTAGCCATCATAGGGACTTCCTCCTGTTGTAGCTGACAGCAAACGGGCCAGTTCTGCTTCTCTGGAAAAAGTAATGAACAAAGTGTATGCATTGATGCAGGGACCAAAACTAAGGAGAGGAGTAGGAACAAAAAACACCCATCAGCAACTGGAAAGAACTCAATGCCTTCCTTCTCCTACTGGCAGAAAAAAAAAATAGGAAAATTAGTTTCTAGATGCAAATTGTGTGGAAACCGGGATTATGCTGGAACAGGGATTTTTATACTTCCAGCAGGTTGGGGAAGGAGAGGGTGTAGTGAGATCAGATTGGCTAGATGATGGAAAGAAAGGACAGCAAAACTACCACAGTGATTTATATCTTCAGCCTCCCCAGATCTTTCTGGTCTTCTGTTCCACAGGTTTGTTGGTGACAGATGAGAAAATCCAGGATGAATCCATTGCTCTTCTACAGCAGTACATGTGAATATGACCGTAAGATCTGACCTGCTTGTGAGCCAGCGACAAAAGACAGAGCTGCACATTTTAGCCATGAGCAGCCTACACTTTTACCTGGAAAAAAAAAATTATATTAACTTGATAGCTTAGTTCTCTTGAAGTCCTATCAGCACAGATACAGAGCACGCCATTCTTTACTTCAGCGTAGCCAAAGTAAACAATCCCAGTGCCATATCAACTTGTGCAAAGGGAGTAGAAAATACTCACATGGAGTGGAAAATGCTCTGACACCGTGGGTTTACCAAGGGCAGATGGCTGGTTGCCAGGCAGGAAAGGAGGAATCGACTCTCACACAGAGTCAGAATATACCCTAAAGGTAGCAAACAAACAGAACACAACTTGGAAATGAGTGACCTACAGTCTGTGCTGATCTGAGAAAGTGCGGATGTGGAAAGTAATTCTTTCAAGTACACACGATTTCTGCACCTGATGGTGTAAATGGCCAGTCACAGTGTCAGGTTTTGAAGCAGCAGTCCCCTGGAGAATACTGCAGCCTTTTAACACTTCACCAATACATTTATCTTTCTTGAAGGCAATGCAAACATCAGAGCACATGCTCCATTTTGGCCCATGATAACAACATCGACAACATCACAGAGGAGCATATCCATGCAAAAATCTTTATTTGGAGAATGTCTCCTCTTGAATAACAGCACCCCTCCAGTTTACACGTAAGCCCAGAAACACAGTATTTGCATTGTACAGAAGAAAATACAAAGAAAATTCTTATAACACATTCATCTTGTGATATCATGTAAATAGTATTGTAATTGCTTACCCCTATTTCCTCTCTTTTTATCCCTCTAAATCTGCCCTTGGGCTGGTTAGAGCAGAAATCCATGGCAGTGAGCTACTATTAGTTTTGGAGATAGGCCACAGTATCTTGAAAGTCAGTGTGGAGAATTATCTGCATTATATAAGGTCAAAGACACAAGGATACTGATACACTGTCTAGCACATATATCTCCTTGTTTTCCTTCCAGGTTCTGGTTGGAATGGTTCTGATTATTTTCTCTGCTGGTCCAGAGCTCAAAAGAAGGCTGAGATTGCTGCTGTTGAGGGTGGAAAGTTCCTCCTTCATTTTATTATCTGTATGTTATTGCGGTTTCTCTTGGCTGGGAAATTTCATTTTTATTTCTAATCTCAGCCATGTGTTGGTCAATTCTGACTTAAGTTCCTTTCACCCTCTCCCTGCTGTGCAGCTCTGCAAGCCATATTGCAAACATATTTTTCAGCATGGGTGGGAAGTAGCATTGAGGTTTTGGGCTTTGCTATTGATATCAGGATTTCCCTTTTTCTTTGTCTGAAACATTTTTTTCTTTAGAAATAGAGCTGATGATAAACAGCTTTCTTTGAGTCCCCAGGGGTGAGGTACAGTGAACATTTTCATGCAACTTTAAATGAGAATTAAATCACAATTTCCCAACTTTTCTAATGAATTCAGTGATATAGTCATCATCTCATGAAATCTTCAGCTTGATCCTTTATTGGGATTATGCAGAAGAAAAGAAGTTTAAACTTTGTAGACTCCACTTGTAATTAAATCACACTCCGGTAAACTAGGACTGCAACATCGTGGCTTATTGCCAGTGGAGGGGAATTAGGGGATCGTTTGATCCTCAACCAAGAAAATATCAATGTCCTCCAGAAGGACAGCTTTACAGAAAACATTCAAAAGGCTGACAAGCTGACAATCCTTTCCATTCCTTTTAACACTGTTTTATCTCTCTTCTTTGAGCTGGTGGCTCCTGACAAGTAAAGATTCACGTCTCATATGTACTTGCCTCTATCAGATCTTGAACCTGGACAAAAGTGCCCACTTCACAGTTGCAAGAACTTCTGCCATTTAAAATGCAAGAACATTTCACTTCTACTTTTCTCCCAACCACTCCCCTAGTTTTTTTTTGAAAAGGGGGGGTGAAGAAAATATCAGCATTTTAACCCCAAGAGAAGGTTGAGAACTATAAAAGTGACATGCAGCTGGCAACCAAATGTTGACCCTAGGTGTTAATATTGGTCTGTGATACTAGACAAACAGAAATACTATACTAAATTCCAATATTTATATGTAAATAAGCTTAATGAGACTGTTTTTTTCCAAGGGTGACAGATCAATTCTGTTACTTGGCCACTTTAAGCACATGCTGTCCTTAATTTTTTTCAAGAGTCATTGGATGTTTCAGTAGAGAGACTTTTTGCGCAGGAGCTGAGTCAAGGACACTTGATGGTTTTGATAAATGACAGTTTGCAGTAAAGACTAACCTGCCATAAAGCCTGTGGTAGGCATTACAATGGTCCTTCTTCTGCCTAGGGAAGGTTTTGTGAGTTGGTAGCTGACAAGTGATGCTTAGTCAGGCGTTTCATGGGCACTTCCAGCAGCAGTGACCAGGAACCGCTCAGGGGCATTTCCCTCCCCTGCCTCCCTGTCCCGCCGCAGTGCCGCTGGGATTTGACTCTTATCGCTCTTCTCGGAACACAATTCTGCCTGGTTCAAAATACCTCCAGCAGGGAGAAGGGAGCAGGACCGAAAAGAGCGGTTCCCGGTGAACCGAGGCACCGCCGTGCCCCGGGCAGCCGCCGGAGGGACCGGCTGGGTCTGCAGCTCCCAGAGCTCACGGTGACTCTTCTTTCTGTGACACAAGAACCTGAAACTTCGTGTTCATTGTTTATCTCCCTGGCAGCTTGGCACTGCCACCACGTGCTGTCACCGTCACTAAGCCCCAAGGCTGATGATCCATTCTGGATTTCAGCTGGGTGAAAGGAAGGAGATGGCAGGTCCTATTTAGCTAGCTATCTGCTGAGGAGTCTCCCCATTAAGCGTTTTCGAAATATATAAATGAGGCATGGTTTTTTTGCATGAATTTCTGGGAGTGCTCGTGAAACCAGTATCTTCCCAACCAAGCCCTTGGATAACCTGTCAGCGAACTCCAGCTTCCCCAGCTGCAGCAGTACAGCAACAGCACAAACTGGATACACAACAGCTTGTAACAATGCAATTTCAGATGTTCTAGCTCTGCTCCTTCTCCAGAGAACAAAGATAAATGCACAGCCCTTCACTGCTGCCCTGCAGTCACCCAGCCCTAGCCCCCTGCCCTTGCCATTACTTGTGAGTGCTTTCCCATGACAGTGTTATACACCCAAGGAGACAGGCCCTGAAAGTCACCATTTACTGTTTTTTAACTACGTCTGGTACAAAAGGAGCTTTCTGTTGACTGCTGTTTGCAACGGGCAAAAAGTTTCTGGAAAGGTGCTCAGCTGTGGTACCATCCAGCCCATTCTGAGAGCTGACATTTTAATTATGGCACAGGTACTGTAGAAACACTGAGCCACAATCATTCATATAACTACACTGCATGTATTTCTTAGTTGTCTGTATCATAGTATGAAATGAAAATGAAATTTTTAAAGCAGTACTAGTTCTAGTCTTTCATCCACTGGTCAGTCACATACTACTGCAAAATAAAGCTTGCTAACTTTCTAGGTTTTAATTTCCCATTCTTAGTCGATAAAACCTACCCTGCAACATGGCTGCTTCCTTTGTTTTAAGATCTTGTCTGTTTATGTGCATTTCAAAAGTAATTACTTGACATGACTGATGAAACAGACATGTTGCAGAATCAATTAACCCCCTCCCCACCAGAAGAAAATAAAATGCACAGAAAACTCTCGTTCCACATAGGCATGAACTGAAGGTAACACGACTGGTTATATGGGACAATTTACAGTTCTCCAGAAATCAAAGAGAAATTAAAACTTTCGAGTTATTGCCAGGCATCTCAGCTTTACTAGTAAGTGGGATGATGAGAGTTGAAGCAATTCTTTTTAATAACTGTTTTTTTTAATGGGCAGAATTGGTTTGGGGAGTGGGGAGAAACATGTTTTGTAGCTATTTACTAGCCCCTGTATATCCTAGATGGTGATGAAAAAAGGTGGATATAGTAAGAGTGGTGGGAACAGTTTGTCAACAGGTATTGCTACACAGCATGCACAAGAGTTAATAAAATAAATTATACACCAGATTTTCTTTTCAAACAAGCTTTAAATAGTCCATATGTAACAGAATCACGTGTTACAGACAAGAAATTCTTGCTGCCAAAACAGAGGATGAGTGTTTTACCCTGTCATTCTTTCCAAATTACAGACTTCGGAAAATACATTTCAAGAAATCAGAAGATTTTAAAAAATAAAATTATGCTAAAAACCAGAAAAGGCCATTAGAATAGACCAGTGAAGTACATGAACAAGTCATCAGAAGAATGTTAGTACATAGGTACTTAGAAAAAAACACACAGGAGTGGACATAAAGGCTTTAAAGACACAGATACTATGCAGGCTAATTCAGTATCAAAGAGCAGAATGCATAGGCTTTATTATAAACTCCGTAATTCATGCATTTGTGTGTGCAGATAAAATATACTTAAAGCCATGTATTTAAATGCCTGAACTCCTCCCCAGCAACATCAGTTGACTTCAGGGAAGAATTAAACCCAGTTTTGTTTATTTTTATACACTGGCCTAATCCAAACCCATAATCTGTAAAAGGGAACAAAGTAAAAGGAAGAAACCAGGTATTTTATCTGAGCCACTCGGACACACTGGGACAAAGATCCAAACCCACTTTTTGGTAATCGCTGTCACTGGAATGCAATGGCAGCAACACCAGCCCGGACGGTTCTCAGCTGCATTTCAGAAAGTGGCTCCAAGAAGAACAATCCAAGGGTTGAGTGGAAAATAGAAATTAACCCTGTAGTACATACATACGTACATACACACATAGATGGCTCTTTTCAGACAAAATAAGGTAGCGCTACTGAGTATGTGGCAATATGGGGTGTGCATTGAGATATACAGGTGAAATCTGCTTGGGGCACTTTCACTCAGAGGGATAAGTCTTCTTAAAATATAATATAATAATAATACTTCTTTATACTTGCCACTTGTTAGCAATTGTTTACATCATAGAAAAATAGATAGTATTCTGTAACAAGAAATATAGTTACTTTGTTAAAATGGGCTATTTTAAACCAGTTACTATTCTTTCATATAAAGAATTTCTAAACAGCAAAACAAAAATAGGTAATACCGAGTGCAAAACAGCCAGTGGTATACTTTGCATTGGTTTGAAACACTAGTTGCGAGCTACTATAATTACACGTTCTGTACACTGTTCTACAAAAGTCTTCCATCTTTTAGAAGGTCTGGGGTTTTTGCTTTTCTTCTCTCTAGGTGGCAAGTAAGTATTTAATCCAAGTAAATTCAAACTCTGCAAGTCAGAAATAATTTCACAATCACTCTTCGCCACCATTCTCTTGCATTCCTTCCCCCACATAGTGCAGCAGCACTTTCTACTTATGGCCAAAAATCCCTTAAGTTAAACAAAGTTTAGACTGTAGATACTTAGAAGTCTAGCTTATAAATTCACATTCTTTTAAAAATCATTTCACTAATTGCCCACGTTTACATTTACACCAAAGAGAAAGCTCAAAAGCCTCACTTCATACATTTCATCATCCCTGCTGAAGACAAATAAAGTTCAGATGAAACCTCTTTGCCAATGGTAGGCATTAAGTCTTAACGCTACAAAGCCAGATGGTTCCAATGTAGAAGTCAGATTTTTCTGTGGTCTTCACAACAGTTTCAGATACAAATAGCTAATTCCTAGTGGCAGTGGTAAAGGCATTATCAGTACACCATGAACACCACAAATGGAGGCAATATCCAAACATCAAAGAACAAAAAAACCAAACAAAAAGCACCCAGAAAAAAAAAAATCAGTGAAACATTCTCAGTAGAGAAGAAATCTCTGTTCTCCTCTCCGTTCATCTCACACCTTTTCAACTTTGGTGGGGTCATATGTATCTGAAAAAAAGACAAGAAGGCACTATTAATAATGTATTGTGAAATCTATTCAAGGTTGCTAGCTGTGGAAATGAGACATTGTTTCCCTAGCTTTTATTAAAAAACAAAAACAAACAAACACCAAAACTATTACTAGACTTACAGCCTTAAAGATACATACTACATTCCTGACTCAAATTCTGTACTTACACCAGTGTAATTTGGGAGCAACTTGGATCAAATATATGCAGATATAATTTGGGAAACCTTGAGTAGGTAGGAACAAGCACACTGACTGCTAAGCAATTACTTATAGTTTTCAGATGCTTCCACAGGGAGAAAAAGACATATGATTTGCCCCGCATTGTACTGAACAGTAAGGACAAGTAAACACTTTGAGCATCCTAGCAGAGTGTTTAAGGCTGGCTGAAGAAGTGATGGTGCCATCCAGTCATCAGGATTTTTTCATTCAATCGCAAATCTTTGGTTTCAGATTAATTCAGCAGAATGTGGGAAAGCACAGCTGCATTGCATCACTATGGCTGGACTGTCTCAATCTGCAGAACTGCAGCTTAAGTTTAGAACATTCTTCATAAAGCACTGGACTGGCTGACTAACACTGGTCTTCATTTTCAGCCTAACTCCTGTCAGTTCACAAGGACAGACCACACTTTGGTTTTCTTTTCCTGAAGCCCCAAGGACACTCTTCTATCAGATTTTTTTATTGGATTTATCCCAACATTGGCCATGAAGTGAGCAGATAGGAGCCTTTTCCTTCACCCTTGTGATTCTGGGACAGCACTGCCTTGTGAGATCTGCTTACCCTGTGCCATCACGCACACATCTGACTTACCCTTGGCTCCCTGGGATGCACACTAATGTCATGGAGGAACCAGGGCTACCTATGGAGGAGGCTGTAGGCACACGGGGCCTGGACAAACCAGTGCTGCAGCCCGTGCTACCATGTGCTACCTTACTGGTCTTACACAACCTGGGTGTCTGAGCTCACCCTAAACGTCCCTCCTGTAGGCCGTGCTCCCACAGCACTCGCATTTAAACCGTTGAGCGCGAAAATATGCACACATAAATATCACACTTTGGAGTAAAACGCTCACCCTCAGGACTTTTATGTTGATGTGAGTCAATGTCTTCATTCAAACAAGCATAAAAACCCTCAGAGGGAAATTTCTACTCCTGTGTGCAAGTGTCCATCTGCAGCATCCACACTCATACCAAGGGGAGACAGGATATGAAAGAACTTCTGGATTTGGCCCCAGCAGGTGTATTCTTGGTGCAGGATCCTTTATCGTATCTCTTGCCCACTCTTCTCAAATTGCTAAGCCAGCGAAGAAAGGAGTCTGCGCCAGCAACACCTATGTTTCAGAACTGCTTATCACTATTCAGCTTCTTCTGGTATTTCCATACTTCAAGAACAGACAACAGATGAATGTGAAAAAATGAAGAGAAAAAAAGTTTTTGAGGGCTAGTGCACTCCAGGATAATGCTGTATCTTTCTAAGCTTAATGCTCTGATGGTGTGGGAAGATGCCTCTAAAGAACAGAATAGAGCAGAATAGAATAGAACAGAATAGAATCGTTTCAGTTGGAAGAGACCCTTAGGATCATCGAGTCCAACTATAACCTAACTCTAGCACTAAACCATGTCCCTAACAACCTCGTCTAAACACCTTTTAAACACCTCCAGGGATGGTGACTCCACCACTTCCCTGGGCAATGCAGGAACAGTTTTTAGTTGTAAATATTTTGCCACCTAAGCTGCTGGAATGTACAAAAATTCTGAACTGTTCTGTGTGAGGTCGACCTAAGAATAAAAATGGATTAGCATTTCAGAAGCCTGATTTTCCTAAGGCCAGACACATTCACACCAATAGAACTCCCCACAAAATTGCAGGTGCTCACTGTTTGGCAGGGGGGCAGAAAATCAGGCCATATGACATGGAACATCTGCGTGGCTCAGTTTATTCCTTGAAAACTTACCCACACTTGCAACACCCAAACCAAGGACACAAAAGGGCTAGACTGCCAGGCTACATCACAGTTCTGGGGGGACAAACACTGGAGTTCTAGCACTGATATAGAAACATTTATTCAACATTTGGTTAAGCTGATTTGAAATACTCTCTACAGGAACAAAGCCAGATCAGCAGCCTCATGGAAGCAGTCTTCAAACAGCAAAGGTGAAAAGACATCCAGTGCATTTGGGAACGTTTTGGAGATTCTTCTAATGGCAGTATTTGCATAGTAAGATCAGTTTCTTGCACTGAGTTTCAGCAGAGCTCTTACTCTGAGATGACTGTTCATCTGCCAAGCTGCATTATACATATGAAAACTGGTTTCTGCTAAGGGCTCTAGCCTTTGCAACGGGCCCAGTCTGCAATTCTAAGACTAACATCACTCTACCTCACTCCAAATAGAATCACCTTTAGTAATATTCACTCTCTAAAAGCAACAAATGCAATGGTTTTCTGGGATTAACTCTCATTTTGGCTTTTAATAGTACCAGTGAGCTAGTCTGGAAGTTTGAGTGAGGGTTAACAGAGGAAGACACAGCATCAGGCCTTCCTACAAACACGAATCTTCAGTCCTGCCCCATTAAGGTAAAGTGAAGATCTTGCATGCGTTAACAAATTCGGGTCTCTTTGGATGGGAAGAAGCCAGTAAAGGAGACACCTTCCCGCCCCGAGTGAGTGCACGTCACCTATGGTACTGGATGTGTAGCGCAGAAAGGGACATCCATGCTACCCAGACATGGGGACGGCTGTTACGTCTGCAAGGGAACTGCTGCAATGGGAACACACTGCAGAATACAAGCCTGGCATTGTCAGCAAGAAGGATAAATTTAGACCTAATTTACTGCAGAATAACTCTCCAATAAAACACACACAATCTGTTTTGATACATCCCTGAAGTCACGTCACCACAACAGTTACTGTCTTCACTCCAGCAGAAACCCCAAGGGAGGAAAGCATATGAAACGCATGTGGGGCATACTAGACTTGATGGGTACAAGGAAGCTGAATTAGTCTGGAAAATCTGGTGTAGGGAAATATAGTTCAGAGCAGAAAGAGACACAGAGCTGTGGGATACAGAACAAAACATGAATGGAAAGGCTGCAAGACTGTAGGAGCCAATACTTAGAATTTATACAAATATTTCTCTTCAGATGGAAATACATAAATCCACTTTAAAGTATGCTCCATTTAATTTCAGTCCCTCTGTAATGGAAAACTGTTAACAGATTTATATTGATGAGGTTTAATGAATAACCTGTGTAGATTTAAAGGTAGAGTGTCAGCTGTTACAGAGAGGATGGAAAAAGGAAGGAGGAGATTAATATTAACAGCTTTCACACCATGCATTTGCTCACTCCAACTAATTTAATGGACTAGACAGGTGTCCTGGGAGATTTATTCCTTTACACACATCAATGGCAACAACTGATTTTCAGTTGTTCAGCACAATGCCATATGAAAACTGTTTGGCAGGAAGAACAGCTTATGTTACTTTGGGCATGTATACAGACTACACAAGTTTCTATGCTTTTGAGAGATAAGGAACACCAAAAAAAAAAAAAAAAAAAAAAAGGTGTTCACTGAAAAAATAAACTTTTCATTTGACCTGGGGATAACAGTTATTTTCAACATCTGATCTGGAACATATTCATGAGAGAGAGAATTTTCCAGGCCCTTTAATGCAGCCATTTCCCAGAGGCTTCACAGAAGGAACATCAGATTTTTATTTTTAGTTTCTTCTGAACTCTGATATAGCATGTGTCTACTTAAGTATTAGAGAGGGAAAAAATGGGTATTCAAGGAGAGGCTATGATTAAATCACCATGTCTTCCCAAACACTGGCACTACAGTGACTATGTTTGAACTCCTCTGTTTGAAGCTGGCCGTTCACTGAAACAATTAGACAGAGGTAAGACCTCTGGGAGTGCTCCAGTCTCTGTGAATGAGTTTCAGTATCACAAGTGAGTTTTACAGTAACTTTTCCTAAAATGGGATCAGCGAACACTCATGTTATCTATTCCGCAACGAGAGCAAAGCGGGTGGCAACCAGATAGGGGTAGTACCACCTACAGCCTGTTACTATTTGAGCAGCGTTACGTGGGCGTGAGCAAACTGATCATGCCCATTACATAAAGAAACAGAACCCACTTGGATCTCCCATAATAGACTCTTACCTAAAGAAAAATCTCTGTCCATCTTCTTCTTGTCCATTCCACCTAAATATCCGTTTTCACTGAGAGAGATAACACGCTTGGAAACAGCCCCTGAGCTTGCCAGTTTGCCTCCTCTTTCCTCTTGTACCCTCGACAGCTTCTCCTCATCCACATCCTCTCCCGAGTCTGCACTTTTAATGCTCAGACGTCTCATCCGGGACACAGAGTCAACTTCTTTCATTCGCACTAAGCGATCCATGGCAGTCCGGCTGGGTGGAGATGCAAGCTTGCCTTGGAGTGTCTCTATCACTTTCGAGGTGCTTCTCATTCTCTTTTCTGAATGATACACACCTGACTTGCAAACCAAGTTTTGGTCCTCACCTTGGCTGAGACTTGCAGGTTGTTCAAGAACTTGCTCAGTTACCAGGGGTTTAGCACTGGCTTCCTGCTGAGTGCTCTGGTGTTCATCAGGGTATAGAGATCGGCCTCCTCCTCCAACAAAGAGAGCGCTCTCTGTCCAGCCACATTTTCGTCTGCCTTCATAAGAACTATCTTTTTTTCCTTCTTTGTCACTTACTGTGCTCCCCACTGATGACTCAAAGCCCTGGGCACCACTTGCAGGGCTGGTCCCTAGGTGGGGTCCAACATGGTCATCCGGAAGGAGAGACTCCACTGCTATATCTATACCTAAAATTCTTGCAGCTCTTGCCTCCAATGACTCATTCACAGGGATTTCCACTGCATTTGCATTTGAAGAGTGATCAGAACTGTTAGCACCAGGTCCTGGGGCCACATCAAGTCCCACTGACCTCAAATCTGGCTCAGAGCGTCCTTGGTTCCTCTTTGTTAAGGATAAGTGTGCTACCGAGCCTCCCTCTAATTCTGTATCATTTGTGAGAGTTGCACCTTTACTCAGTTTAACAAAGTCTAGGTAATTTTGGTCTTCGCTCATCTCTTGCAAGACAGGGTTATTGAAAGGATTACTGGGACACGAACTGCTTGGGCTACTGGACAAAACTCTCTTGAAAGGGCCCACGCGAACTGGCTGCTTGCTTGTTCTGCTCTCAGCTTCCCCTGCCCTGGTTTCTGTTATCAGACTTCCATCTGCTGGCCTGACTCCTTCACTGCTCCCTCCTGCCTGCCAGGAGCCTCCAGCGCCAACGCAGCCTGGCTCGCCACCATGCTCCATCCCCACGCTCCAACTTTCAGACTTACTTTTAACTCTTCCTGACCTAAATACAGGCACCTCTGGCACGACCGTTTCCAGTTTCCCACCATGTTTTGGCTCTTGGTTGGATTTGTCATTTCTGGATGCCCTCCTCTCTGTAAGGGCACCTGCCTGCGGAGAAGCCGCGCCACCCTCCAAATCTTCTTCACTGCTTGTGCTCTCCTCCTGCTCTTGCAGCTCCTTGTTAAAACTTTCCAGCTCACTTATTGCATCCCAGGGACGGCGACTTACAGGCTTCAACAGGAACTGCCCAAACAGCTCTTTACTGTTGCAGGGAGCGCCTGCTTCTCCTTTAACCACATCTCCCTTGGGAAGAAAGCCGGTTTCCCTCTCCTGGGCAGGCGTGGGCTGGCTCTGGTGGGCTTTTGGGGAGGGGGACTGAAGGACCGAGGTGGCAGTCCTGGAAAACGCACTGTTGCTAGACTGGCTGAGGTACATCTGACCCTTCATGCCACACATGCTCTGTCTGCAGCTTCTCTCATCAGAAGGCAGCCCTGCCTGTTTTGACCCGATCGTGGATGCTGTACATCCCAGGAGCTTTGGAGACAGTGGTTTGTTACTACTGGGCTGCCCAGGCTTTGTATCATGGAGAAACTGTGGGCTTTTAGGTTCTTCAGTGAAACTGGTCTGTGTCTGCTGGTCTTTGTAGTGATCACCTGGCCAGGAGCCAGAGTATTTGAGCTCTCTGTGTTTTGCAGGCTGAATAAATCTGAGGTCATTCATTTGTTTGAACTCTTCTGGTCTCCACAGCTCTTGTTTTTGTAACTCATTTTTATTGGTCATGCTTCCTGTAAGCGCTTGTAACTCCAAGTCCGTTGAAGACATACTTAAGAGACTTTGTTCTTGCAAAGCCCCATTGTTATCAAACCCATTCTTATCAGGGCTCTGGGTTATGTTGTTGTTCCTATCTGTATCTGGCAGATTGAATTCTGATTTAACTGGGATAGAGACCAAACAAAATATAGTTTCATTCATTTTTTTCTTTGAACTCTTTTTGCTCTGCATCCCGGTTCCAGGTTCAAACTTTTTCACTTTTGTAACAGTCTCACAGGTGCTGTCCATATGTGAATGTCTCACAGAAAGTTTGCCTCTTGTGTACTCCGTGCTGGCTTCGTTACGGGGGCTGTGATTAGTTGTGCTATAACTGTCTCTTTGGTCCGGCAAGGCACAATTTTCCTGATCTCGGATGGATGGTGCCAACCATCTGTTGCTATGGATGGAGCTGTCAGAAGTTCTTTCTCCCTTTGCAGAACTGGACAAGTTTGATGCATCCAAAAAGGCACTGTTGTACTGTACTTCAAGATTTCTCTCTTGCAAAGCACCAGAACTGGGACTACATGCATTTTCAGCGTATGTAGTGTTGTCCTGCAGACCTTCCGGTGGTGCAATTTTAATATGTCGTATCCGAGGATCATCAAAGGGAATATACTGAACAGAACGCAGGTGGTCAGCGGGACGCCTCGCATGGCTTTGCTTCCCATGAGGAAGATGGTTGTCTTTGCAAGGGTCGCCCCCTGCTTCTAAAGTATTCACGGCTGGTCGTTGGCAGGGGACAACCCGCTCCGCAGGACCCTGCTGATCGCTGCTGGCAGGTGTGGTGTTGTTAGGCACTTCGCTGAGGGGATGCGGGGTTACGTTTTGGTGAGATGGGGATTTGTAAGATGGAGGAGGTACGTAGACTGGGGGCTCCAAACCAGAGTCTTGAACGCAAGCATCTTGCCTTGGCTCATTAACTTTGGCTAAGTAGGAGGTGGGTTCCTCTTTCTGGTAGTGGTCCTGGAAACCCACGGTTTCTGCAGATGCCCTGGTGTGCCGCTGCAGGTCGTAGGACGGAGGCTTGAGAGGTCTCCCATACTTGGGTTTCACCAGGGGAACAAAATGGCCTCCCGTTCCGTGGTGCTTGGCTGGTTCCACACTCAGTCTGTTTGGGGAGTAGGAGGGGGTTTCAGTTACGCTGAGAGAGTTCTTACTGTTGGTCAGGGAGGGCATTTCCACGCACCTCATGCTCTCGGGCGAAAGGACCCTCGGCAATGACTGCGATTTTCCCTTTTTGTGGGCGCCGAGCACGTTGTCTCCCAGGGTCAGTGAATACAGCTCTTGAAGCAGCTTCTCCCTGTCACCCTCGGACATTTGCCTCCCGACCTTTTTTGGCTGGTTCCAGCTTTCCATTCCCAGATTTTGCCATCTGCAGTCACCAGGCACTTCGCAGGTCTCCTGCAAGCCGCTTCTCCTGACGTACCCTGCAGCCGTCCCCGCCTTCAGCTGGCCCTCCTTGGGGTGCCGGGGACCCCGCGGGGCTGCAGCCAGGCCTTTCATTTCCACAGCACCTTTCTGGGAATAGCCCAGGAGCACACTGAAGTCCTGTCCTCGTCTTCTCCAGTAGGCAAGATCTTTATCAGTCTTGGGCTGGGAAGACCAGGCTAATGGAGGCCTGTCATAAACCCTGAAAAAGAAACGCAACGTCACAGGTGGCTTGCACAGATGCCCCTTCTGTCCCTTATGGGTAAGGCCACGAGGAGCTCAAATGTTGAGTTATGCCAATGGGGTTTGTGAAATCTATTCGCAACCAGATGACTTTATGATTTTAACGAGAGGATTTAAAAGTCAGTCATTAGCATGAGTAAAGGAAGGGACTGACGCTCTGCTGGCATGTTGTTAGCTATGCAAAGCTGCTAGAAAGAGAAACAAATGCACACAGTTCTGTGCTGTGCAAACGTGCACAGCCCTCCTCGATGGACACCAGAAATGATTGTGTTGAACTTATTTCTCCACTTTGCTATATCAAAACCCATAGACATCAAGGGGACTACTGTGGTACACAAGTTTAATAGGAATCCAAAGCTAAAAAGCAGAGGTGGGGAGAACAGGTAAGGGGCTATTTCATAAGATACAGAATTGCAAGAAGCATGATTTGCATCCTAGTACAAGAGATGAAATTAAACATGTCATTTCCAGTGTTGATTCTTGTTCATCTTCTAAAGGGAACAAATTTCTTGAAAGTGCTTTGGATGAAATGATACATGCCACAACAACAGTGACGTATCAGCACAGTTCTGACTAAGATGGAACCAATATTTGAAATCTGAAGTAGCTCAAAAGAAGTATAACACTGTCATATAAAAGACAGATATTAACTCCAGCAATGTATTACTGAAATATGAAAGACATCAGACATTTTATTGCAGAATAGAAATTCAGAACAGAGATTTACAGGAACAGAAAAGTTCTTTGTGTGTTCTGAAAAGACTGTAAACTATTTAATGTCTTACTGAGGAACAAAATCGGTATCTTTCTATATAAATAATTAATCTTCTACTTGAACCATGTTCTGCTATTCTTGTACCTTAGGTGTCCAACAATATAACTGCCTTTACACTATGTAGCTGCCACCAGCATAAGACTGGAAAGAAAAATCAAAATCGACAGAAATAGGACAAGCATGTAGATAGAACCCAAGAATTTATTTCTCTTCCCTCTACCCCAAGGTATATAAACAGTGTCATCTGGCTCTTTTTTACTAAAAACAATGATATATTCAAATAGTAGTTTGTGAAAATTCAGAATTAAAACTAAGCAATCCAGATCCACAGCAATTTTCTTGTATGTATGTTATTAATAAGTTCATCCTATGACTATAAAAGCTTAAAAACCAAACTGGGATAAGGAGCATCTTGTTCATATTAATTCAGCTGGATTAAGACTTAACATCTGAACAAAATGTTCTGCCTCTGAAGCACAAAGTACAGTTCAATTGCCGAACCCCAGGAAGTAACAAATGACTTCGTTAATCAGTGAGATATAACAGGACACCTCCTATATTGGAAAGTTGATTGCTGTAACAACGAACATTTCCATGCCTCTCTGCATGTGGAAACATGCAGCTGAACAAATGCTGCCTTCTGAGATTACCAAAACTACCTTTTCATCTCATTCCCATGCTTCTATGGCACCATTTGTATCTGCTTTTACAAAATGAGGTGAGAAACAGGGTCTAGAAGTAGTGAGGAAGGAATGGACAGATTGCTCTTTCTGTTTGATTTTAACCACCATCATAAAAGGGTCTACAGAAACCGCAGGAAGTAGAGTCATAGATTTCACGATCAGCAGAGATGGTTATGATTATTTAGTTTGACATCTTGCTCAACACAGGCCATCAGACTTCCCAAAATGATTCCTGCTTCAGCGGTAGCGTGTCTTTTAGAAAAGCATCTAAAAATCTTTATCTTTAAATTTCCAGAGATGTTGTTACTAAACTTAATTTGCCATTAAAAAAAACCAAAGTCAACCCAAATTCTTATCGACCCAAATATAAAAACATTGGGGGAAGGAGGTATGGTAGACAATAATACTGAGACTTGTGACAATTGCGGCTAACAGCACAAGAATGGAATAGGATGGTTGCTTAAAGGATTTAACAGGGAATCAGGAATAGGGAAGGAAGCGTTACTTGACTCTTTCTTAGGAAACCACTGAAACAGAATAGTTTTGGTTAGTTCACTTTTTTTAAAAAACAAAAAAAAACCCAGGCTCAAACATTCATTAAAGTAAACTAGCCCTAAGTCAGGACAGCTTCAGTTACGGAAAGGATATTCCTCTGTTTATTAAAAGCTGTTTAAAAGACTAAATTTATTTTTAAAGATTAAAAGATTAATAACTAGGCTCCTGCAATAAATTTCTGAGCATGATACAAACCACTGTGACCTGCACTATGTCATCACTGCAACGTGAATGTAGAAAAGACATTTAAAAGAAGGTACTCGGTGCATTTTAAACCTGACCTTGTCTACGATCTATTCACCAGGGGACAGTATCAGCCTCTGCAGCTTCTGGCTCAGGCACTAGAGGTGGCTGCACAGACAGGGTGTTTCCTGGTCCCTGTGAGCCCCTGGCGAGGACGGCACCGCGATGCGCAGGGGGAGAGGATGCTCCAGTCTCCCCAGGAACCTTCCAGCTCAGCTCCAGCCTGAAGACTCTTCTGCTCCCTAAGATGGAGAGAGGCTTCTGCACAGCTGCAGGCAGCAGCCATGGGAGGCAGGACAGCACAACCACGCTGCTTGTGGCTCCTTCCAGGATACACGACACCGTTGAGTCTTGCTGTCAAGTGCAGCGGTAGCAAGGGGAAGCACCCAAGAGCCACCCCAAGTTCAAAATGCTTCACTACAGCGTCAGCAATGCCACATCTCTGGATGGCGAATGCCGGTTGTGCTGCAGTCTTTGCCTCCATGACATATTATCAGCAAAGGGACCATACAGTCCCCCTCCACGGCGGCCAGTCTTTGGCTGTGCCACCACGGAACTCTGTCTCACTCCAGTGGCACTGACGCACGAAAAAAGTGCACACCCGGACACAGCGGCTTGCAAGTGCTTCACAGCTGGGAGGGGTGCCAAGGACGGAGCGGTCCCATGGGACGAAGTAGGTAGATTTTAGCATTATGAACTCTTTTGTAACAGGCCTGCTTCTAACAAATATCACATTCGCTGTCATAGTGCTTTGAACTGATTATATATAAAATTAATCCAATGAAAACCATTAAAAAAAAAAAGTACTGGTAGCTTTCTATGAATTTTAGGCCTTTGCAAGAAATGAGGCCACCAGTCCACCCTCCACCAGCTGCATGAATGCACTTCACTAAGCCACTGCCCTCAGAGCAATGGGTTGAAGCTGCCCAGCTCCCCAGGGCAACGTTGGAGGAACAGGACCTTGCACAACCCACAGAACAGGGCTAGAAGTGAAGGAGTACGACACAGGCTATGAAGTCAAACCCCTGAAGAATGAGGTCACTGCAGGGCTATCTAGCAATACCACAGGAGCTCCTGTCCCTGTTTCTGTCTGCAAGCAGCAGGCATTAGACATACAGTAGCTCAGGCTGGGGGAGCCGTAGGCACCAGGACAGACTTTGTACCCAACGAGGAGGCACTGTTAAGAAATTTCCAGGACTTGGCAGCAAGGAGGAAAAATTTTCAGAGGGCTGTTCTGGATGCTGACAGCTTCTCTTCTATTTTAGGATCCTATCCTCACATACACTCTTCCAAGCCTCAACACTGGGAAACACCAGTACACTTGTCTCATTTTTTACCAGCAGGTTCTCTCATTAATGATGCTATCTATTTATCTCTAAATTTGCTAGCTACCAACATAGTTCCTCCCGCACAAATAGCTAAGCAGAATGCCTCTTCTCTCCACTCAGAAGAGAAGCAGGAGGGAGTTCTCCTTCTGCGAACCCTCTCATCTCTACCCATAGGGTCATCCTTCCCATTTTCTCTGTCTTGTCTCCTCTTCCAAACCTTTACTGTGCAGCCTCCTAATGCTCAGTTAAGCAAGGACAGCCAGGACAGTTCTCCCACCATCACCTCCCCCACTCTTTGCCTGAGGAACAACAGGATGGAGCAAAACATCACCTCCCTGCTCTGCCGGGGTGTCATTCCCCCCTTGCAAGCAGCAGCAGTGGGTGGTGTGATGTGCCCACGTGCAGTTGCTATGAAGCCTCTCTCCTCCTTCTCAGCCAGGATTGATCAGCAGAAGAATCCCAATGAGTGGAAGTAACTGCATCATCCCCTGCCATCATGAAACACTCTGAGCCCTGCAAACATGTCTGCGAGGGCAGCAATGAGGTGGACAACATCACTTCTGTGGTGTTTGGAGGGTGATTAGTTCTTCTACAGTAGTGGTCTGAGGATGAGTGTGGTGTAGATAATTCCTTACCTGAGGAGCCTGTGTCACGCTCCAAATTGCTGTGGAGCAGGTCAAGGTCTGGGAAGGTGGTTAGGACACACACAGCCTTTTCTGGCCTCCTCCACCCACTGTGCTGCACTGGGAAGGCAGCATTAGCAAGTGGTTGCAGGAAGCCTGCGATGCCCAAAGAGTAGCGTCTTCGTGCTGGACCTTGCTGGGTGGTTGTCCCCTCTTCGGGCCCAAATGGTCCCCAGGTCTCTGCAGTGTGCAGTTCTGTCCCAGCCTCACAACCAGGAACCTTTTTCCTGTGACAGCCCAGAAGCCAGACAGCGAGACCAAGATCCCTGGTGGAGTTCGCTATGGCCCACATGTAACAGACCAAACCACCCCAAAGTGGGTCATCACAAAAATCTTCTCTTCCATTTCAAAACAGCTCACACTTGCGTGGCAGCCCCGTGCCTCGGATGCTTCTCCCAGGCAGGGGAGAGGGTCTGGAGGGGGACTGTCACCCTGGAGCTCAGCAACTGAAACACAGTGCTGCAGCACCCAAGCTGCAGCCAGCTTCCCTGGATCTGCCCCAGGGAGCTCGCTCCTTCCTCCCGCCTGTGCCAGCAGGACAGCGGCAGCACCAGGCTTTGCACTAGAGATGCTCTGCACACCCAGGGATGGCAAGAAAGGGACAGCTGGTACAAAGGTTTTCCCTTGTTCGTAGCCGCTAGTGCCTTGTAAGAGTTCCCAACAGGCTCTCTGGGAATCAGAATTTGCTGCAACAATAATAGTAAAAAAAGATTCCTATTTTTGAGAAAGTGTGACAAAGCCATTTCCAGGGCTGCATTTCCTATTTCGCAGGGAGAAGCCACTTCTAAAAATCAGGATATAATATTTAACTATGGTTGTGGACTGACAGGTTTCACCCCTTGCATTTTGAGATGTTAGGAGGAGACATTTAAACTGTCAGAGGGTATTATTTTGTATTTAGCCTCCACCAGCATTACAGATACCTCTGCCACGTTCAAGACGCAGGGCAGCCCCCTTCCCACCGCCACACACCCACCCGGGCTCTGCCGTACAGCCGTGGGAGCAGCAGCGCTGCGATCGCTTCCAGCCTTACACAGACATATCTTCTTCACATCAGTTTTTCTCCACACTGTAAAATCTGCTCCAAGGCCAAGCATCACCTCCCTTGACACCCCTGCACACTCTCTTCCCCTGCTTCAAAACCTTTTTCCCTTTCATTCTTTTTTCAGTATCTTTTCTCATTTTATCGTCATCCAGTTTACATCACTCAAAACACACCATGAAGGATCCTTCTAATAACCTTTAAACCTGCGTCTTCTCCGTCCTTCTCCAGAAGGGATAGTTCCACCTGGGGACCTTCGGCGCGGCTGGGACTCGCTGCCCTGGGACTGCTTTACATCTGTTCCTGCTCCAGGCAAGCAGGCTCACAAGGGGAAGAGATATGAAGGGAAAGAGCAGACGAGCCCAGCAGTCAGGGGACACGTGTCTTTGCCACATGTTACCAAAGGTCTTTGTAAGAGGACAAGCTCCCAAGGCAACAGCGTTTTGCCCTCCTTTCAGTTTCAAGCGCCAATTAGGCAGGAGGAAGGGGCTTTTCCTCATAAACCATCGTCACACTTGGGCTGGCTTCCAGTCCTGCTCCTGGCTTCCAGTCCTGCTCTAGCCCCTTTCCTTTGTTCATCTGCAGCACCCAAATAGCCGCAGAACAATGGCCGAGCGCGGTGTGTACACACAGCTCTTCCTGCCCGGCTGCCGCGGCCCCGGCGCGCACGTACTCCGCGGTGAGCCAGCCGCGGTTCTGCAAGCACGTTTTATGGAGCGACGACAAGAGCTTCCACTGGTTTTGAGCTGCTTTAAAAAGAAACACACAGGCACCTTCTCATGTTTACTCCACGAGAGTGGCCTTAAAAAAGAACAGGAACGTCCTCAGTG